>NW_027646169.1:0-153000 GCF_951394435.1 Stenella coeruleoalba
CTCAAATTTAGAAAAGCAACTTATGCTTGTTTAAGGGGAAAGGTGAGTTGTGCTGCTGCATAAAACCAGAGATTGAAATGAGCACAGATAAAGTTCCTTAAGTCAAATATGGAATAGACAAGAGCTACTCCTTTCTCAACGAAATGGACTCAACACCGCATATTAAACGCCTAAGAATGTACCTGACTACTAAGTATCTTAAAACCTATGGATTGCTATGTCTCCGAAAGCGAATCAAGCATGTGTACAGGGGCATAACGCAGCAGTGATAGGATTGGAGAGGTTCGGTGAGCAAATGAAGACCCTTTGAAGTCATATTGCATGGTACCCATTACACGGGTCTTAACTCTCCAGGTTTAATGTATTCTTCCTTCAGCTAAAACATGCATGTGGAACCTAGAGTATGATCAACCATGTGATCGGGAGACGTGTTCAAATATGTCTCAGTTTTCGTACCCTGGTACTCGGGTGCAACATTCCAGACGCTTTACTAACACTCTCCCCACTTGGACAGTCAGCGCCTTTAACCTCCTGTTTGGCCCAGTTTGCAATTTCTGCGGAAGATGAACAGGAATAGCGAGAACCAATGAGAGGCTAGCTGGAGGTGTCTGGACGGGCAAATTTAACTCTCATTTCCCACCAGGAAGAGGAATTAACCAAAGGCTTAGCGTGCCGTGCCGGAACCAGATTAGGGCCTGAAGACATCCTGCGGTGTTGTGGCCAGCTCAAAAGAAAGCGAGTTGAAGAAAGGAGCTCAGGGACACTGTAATTCACAAACCTGCAGAGTTATAAATGACAGCTATCGTCCAAAAATAGACTGAAGTAAGGCTGCCAAGAGGACTTGAAAGCGGGGCAGAATTGCAGGAAACCGATTTCAGGAGGTAGACTGGAATTGCATTGAAAGCATAGGAAAAGAGGCAGAACGTCCACAATGATGCACTTGGCCAAAAAGGGCGTATGCGTTTTTTCCTGAATATATTCAGGAAAAAACGCATACGCCCTTTTTGGCCAACCAAGCAAGCTTGCAAAGGAAATCTGCACTACAATGAAGTCTCACTTCCCCCCGGTCAAAAGGGCCATCTGAAAAAAGTGTAAAATCCAGAAAGGCAGGACAGGCCATGGAGAACTGGGAGCCTTGTTATGCTGATGGGCGGGATGTAAATTGCCAAGAACCACTGGGGAGAAGTGTATGGTGTTTCCTGAAACATCTAAAAAACAAAGCAACAGAGCCTAGGGCACTGCCACTTATGGTCCTATAGCTTAGGGAAATTAAAATCAAAAAGACACAGCCACCCCAAAGTTTGGGACGCCTCTGTTTACAAGAACCTCGTTTACAGTACAAGTTCAACATCGCAGAAAGTGAAAAATGGATAAAGAAGTTGTGGTATTTACTTACAAAGCAATATCACTCAGCAATGAAATCTATGTCATCAGGCCCTTAGCAGCACAATGAGTGGATTCAGGTATGATGATTCTAACTGAAATAAGTCACACAGAAAAAGAAACATCATAAGATATCAGTAATACACGGAATGGAAACTTGGCTACACAGGAACTGAATTACAGAACAGAACAGGGTCTCAAATTTAGAAAACCAACTTATGCTTGCTTAAGGGGAAAGGTGAGTTGGGGTGCTGCATAAAACCAGAGATTGAAATGAGCACAGATAAAGTTCCTTAAGCCAAATATGGACTAGACAAGAGCTACTCCTTGCTCAACGAAATGGACTCAACACCGCATATTAAACGCCTAAGAATGTACCTGACTAGTAAGTATCTTAAAACCTATGGATTGCTATGTCTCCGAAAGAGAATCAAGCATGTGTACAGGGGCATAAACGCAGCAGTGATAGGATTGGAGAGGTTCGTGAGCAAATGAAGACCCTTTGAAGTCATATTGCATGGTACCCATTCCACGGGTTTCAACTACCCAGGTTTAAGGTATTCTTCCTTCAGCTAAAACATGCATGTGGAACCTACAGTATGATCAACCATGTGATCGGGAGACGTGTTCAAATATGTCTCAGTTTTCGTACCCTGGTACTCGGGTGCAACATTCCAGACGCTTTACTAACACTCTCCCCACTTGGAGAGTCAGTCCCTTTAACCTCCTGTTTGGCCCAGTTTGCAATTTCTGTGGAAGATGAACAGGAATAGCGAGAACCAATGAGAGACTAGCTGGAGGTGTCTGGATGGGCAAATTTAACACTCATTTCCCACCAGGAAGAGGAAATAACCAAAGGCTCAGCGTGCCGTGCTGGAACCAGATTAGGGCCTGAAGCCATCCTGCGGTGTTGCGGCCAGGTCACAAGAAAGCGAGTTGAAGAAAGGAGCTCAGGGGCACTGTAATTCACAAACCTGCAGAGTTATAAATGACAGCTATCGTCCAAAAATAGACTGAAGTAAGGCTGCCAAGAGGACTTGAAAGCGGGGCAGAATTGCAGGAAACCCATTTCAGGAGGTAGACTGGAATTGCATTGAAAGCATAGGAAAAGAGGCAGAACGTCGACAATGATGCACTTGGCCAAAAAGGGCGTATGCGTTTTTTCCTGAATATATTCAGGAAAAAACGCATACGCCCTTTTTGGCCAACCAAGCAAGCTTGCAAAGGAAATCTGCACTACAATGAAGTCTCACTTCCCCCCGGTCAAAAGGGCCATCTGAAAAAAGTGTAAAATCCAGAAAGGCAGGACAAGCCATGGAGAACTGGGAGCCTTGTTATGCTGATGGGCGGGATGTAAATTACCAACAGACACTCAGGAGAAGTGTATGGTGTTTCCTGAAACATCTAAAAAACAAAGCAACAGAACCTAGGGCACTTCCACTTATGGTCCTATAGCTTAGGGAAATTAAAATCAAAAAGACACAGCCACCCCAAAGTTTGGAACGGCTCTGTTTACAAGAACCTCGTTTACAGTACAAGTTCAACATCGCAGAAAGTGAAAAATGGGTAAAGAGGTTGTGGTATTTACTTACAAAGCAATATCACTCAGCAATGAAATCTGTGTCATCAGGCCCTTAGCAGCACAATGAGTGGATTCAGGTATGATGATTCTAACTGAAATAAGTCACACAGAAAAAGAAACATCATAAGATATCAGTAATACACGGAATGTAAACTTGGCTACACAGGAACTGAATTACAGAACAGAACAGGGTCTCAAATTTAGAAAACCAACTTATGCTTGCTTAAGGGTAAAGGTGAGTTGGGGTGCTGCATAAAACCAGAGATTGAAATCAGCACAGATAAAGTTCCTTAAGCCAAATATGGAATAGACAAGAGCTACTCCTTGCTCAACGAAATGAACTCAACACCCCATATTAAACGCCTAAGAATGTACCTGACTAGTAAGTATCTTAAAACCTATGGATTGCTATGTCTCCGAAAGAGAATCAAGCATGTGTACAGGGGCATAAACGCAGCAGTGATAGGATTGGAGAGGTTCGTGAGCAAATGAAGACCCTTTGAAGTCATATTGCATGGTACCCATTCCACGGGTTTCAACTACCCAGGTTTTAGGTATTCTTCCTTCAGCTAAAACATGCATGTGGAACCTAGAGTATGATCAACCATGTGATCGGGAGACGTGTTCAAATATGTCCCAGTTTTCGTACCCTGGTACTCGGGTGCAACATTCCAGACGCTTTACTAACACTCTCCCGACTTGGAGAGTCAGTCCCTTTAACCTCCTGTTTGGCCCAGTTTGCAATTTCTGCGGAAGATGAACAGGAATAGCGAGAACCAATGAGAGGCTAGCTGGAGGTGTCTCGACGGGCAAATTTAACTCTCATTTCCCACCAGGAAGAGGAATTAACCAAAGGCTCAGCGTGCCGTGCCGGAACCAGATTAGGGCCTGAAGACATCCTGCGGTGTTGTGGCCAGCTCAAAAGAAAGCGAGTTGAAGAAAGGAGCTCAGGGGCACTGTAATTCACAAACCTGCAGAGTTATAAATGACAGCTATCGTCCAAAAATAGACTGAAGTAAGGCTGCCAAGAGGACTTGAAAGCGGGGCAGAATTGCAGGAAACCGATTTCAGGAGGTAGACTGGAATTGCATTGAAAGCATAGGAAAAGAGGCAGAACGTCCACAATGATGCACTTGGCCAAAAAGGGCGTATGCGTTTTTTCCTGAATATATTCAGGAAAAAACGCATACGCCCTTTTTGGCCAACCAAGCAAGCTTGCAAAGGAAATCTGCACTACAATGAAGTCTCACTTCCCCCCGGTCAAAAGGGACATCTGAAAAAAGTGTAAAATCCAGAAAGGCAGGACAGGCCATGGAGAACTGGGAGCCTTGTTATGCTGATGGGCGGGATGTAAATTACCAACAGACACTCAGGAGAAGTGTATGGTGTTTCCTGAAACATCTAAAAAACAAAGCAACAGAGCCTAGGGCACTGCCACTTATGGTCCTATAGCTTAGGGAAATTAAAATCAAAAAGACACAGCCACCCCAAAGTTTGGGACGCCTCTGTTTACAAGAACCTCGTTTACAGTACAAGTTCAACATCGCAGAAAGTGAAAAATGGATAAAGAAGTTGTGGTATTTACTTACAAAGCAATATCACTCAGCAATGAAATCTATGTCATCAGGCCCTTAGCAGCACAATGAGTGGATTCAGGTATGATGATTCTAACTGAAATAAGTCACACAGAAAAAGAAACATCATAAGATATCAGTAATACACGGAATGGAAACTTGGCTACACAGGAACTGAATTACAGAACAGAACAGGGTCTCAAATTTAGAAAACCAACTTATGCTTGCTTAAGGTGAAAGGTGAGTTGGGGTGCTGCATAAAACCAGAGATTGAAATGAGCACAGATAAAGTTCCTTAAGCCAAATATGGAATAGACAAGAGCTACTCCTTGCTCAACGAAATGGACTCAACACCGCATATTAAACGCCTAAGAATGTACCTGACTAGTAAGTATCTTAAAACCTATGGATTGCTATGTCTCCGAAAGAGAATCAAGCATGTGTACAGGGGCATAAACGCAGCAGTGATAGGATTGGAGAGGTTCGTGAGCAAATGAAGACCCTTTGAAGTCATATTGCATGGTACCCATTCCACGGGTTTCAACTACCCAGGTTTAAGGTATTCTTCCTTCAGCTAAAACATGCATGTGGAACCTACAGTATGATCAACCATGTGATCGGGAGACGTGTTCAAATATGTCTCAGTTTTCGTACCCTGGTACTCGGGTGCAACATTCCAGACGCTTTACTAACACTCTCCCCACTTGGAGAGTCAGTCCCTTTAACCTCCTGTTTGGCCCAGTTTGCAATTTCTGTGGAAGATGAACAGGAATAGCGAGAACCAATGAGAGACTAGCTGGAGGTGTCTGGATGGGCAAATTTAACTCTCATTTCCCACCAGGAAGAGGAAATAACCAAAGGCTCAGCGTGCTGTGCTGGAACCAGATTAGGGCCTGAAGCCATCCTGCGGTGTTGCGGCCAGGTCACAAGAAAGCGAGTTGAAGAAAGGAGCTCAGGGGCACTGTAATTCACAAACCTGCAGAGTTATAAATGACAGCTATCGTCCAAAAATAGACTGAAGTAAGGCTGCCAAGAGGACTTGAAAGCGGGGCAGAATTGCAGGAAACCCATTTCAGGATGTAGACTGGAATTGCATTGAAAGCATAGGAAAAGAGGCAGAAAGTCGACAATGATGCACTTGGCCAAAAAGGGCGTATGCGTTTTTTCCTGAATATATTCAGGAAAAAACGCATACGCCCTTTTTGGCCAACCAAGCAAGCTTGCAAAGGAAATCTGCACTACAATGAAGTCTCACTTCCCCCCGGTCAAAAGGGCCATCTGAAAAAAGTGTAAAATCCAGAAAGGCAGGACAGGCCATGGAGAACTGGGAGCCTTGTTATGCTGATGGGCGGGATGTAAATTGCCAACAACCACTCGGGAGAAGTGTATGGTGTTTCCTGAAACATCTAAAAAACAAAGCAACAGAACCTAGGGCACTTCCACTTATGGTCCTATAGCTTAGGGAAATTAAAATCAAAAAGACACAGCCACCCCAAAGTTTGGAACGGCTCTGTTTACAAGAACCTCGTTTACAGTACAAGTTCAACATCGCAGAAAGTGAAAAATGGGTAAAGAGGTTGTGGTATTTACTTACAAAGCAATATCACTCAGCAATGAAATCTGTGTCATCAGGCCCTTAGCAGCACAATGAGTGGATTCAGGTATGATGATTCTAACTGAAATAAGTCACACAGAAAAAGAAACATCATAAGATATCAGTAATACACGGAATGTAAACTTGGCTACACAGGAACTGAATTACAGAATAGAACAGGGTCTCAAATTTAGAAAACCAACTTATGCTTGCTTAAGGGTAAAGGTGAGTTGGGGTGCTGCATAAAACCAGAGATTGAAATCAGCACAGATAAAGTTCCTTAAGCCAAATATGGAATAGACAAGAGCTACTCCTTGCTCAACGAAATGAACTCAACACCCCATATTAAACGCCTAAGAATGTACCTGACTAGTAAGTATCTTAAAACCTATGGATTGCTATGTCTCCGAAAGAGAATCAATCATGTATACAGGGGCATAAACGCAGCAGTGATAGGATTGGAGAGGTTCGTGAGCAAATGAAGACCCTTTGAAGTCATATTGCATGGTACCCATTCCACGGGTTTCAACTACCCAGGTTTTAGGTATTCTTCCTTCAGCTAAAACATGCATGTGGAACCTAGAGTATGATCAACCATGTGATCGGGAGACGTGTTCAAATATGTCCCAGTTTTCGTACCCTGGTACTCGGGTGCCACATTCCAGACGCTTTACTAACACTCTCCCGACTTGGAGAGTCAGTCCCTTTAACCTCCTGTTTGGCCCAGTTTGCAATTTCTGCGGAAGATGAACAGGAATAGCGAGAACCAATGAGAGGCTAGCTGGAGGTGTCTCGACGGGTAAATTTAACTCTCATTTCCCACCAGGAAGAGGAATTAACCAAAGGCTCAGCGTGCCGTGCCGGAACCAGATTAGGGCCTGAAGACATCCTGCGGTGTTGTGGCCAGCTCAAAAGAAAGCGAGTTGAAGAAAGGAGCTCAGGGGCACTGTAATTCACAAACCTGCAGAGTTATAAATGACAGCTATCTTCCAAAAATAGACTGAAGTAAGGCTGCCAAGAGGACTTGAAAGCGGGGCAGAATTGCAGGAAACCGATTTCAGGAGGTAGACTGGAATTGCATTGAAAGCATAGGAAAAGAGGCAGAACGTCCACAATGATGCACTTGGCCAAAAAGGGCGTATGCGTTTTTTCCTGAATATATTCAGGAAAAAACGCATACGCCCTTTTTGGCCAACCAAGCAAGCTTGCAAAGGAAATCTGCACTACAATGAAGTCTCACTTCCCCCCGGTCAAAAGGGACATCTGAAAAAAGTGTAAAATCCAGAAAGGCAGGACAGGCCATGGAGAACTGGGAGCCTTGTTATGCTGATGGGCGGGATGTAAATTACCAACAGACACTCAGGAGAAGTGTATGGTGTTTCCTGAAACATCTAAAAAACAAAGCAACAGAGCCTAGGGCACTGCCACTTATGGTCCTATAGCTTAGGGAAATTAAAATCAAAAAGACACAGCCACCCCAAAGTTTGGGACGCCTCTGTTTACAAGAACCTCGTTTACAGTACAAGTTCAACATCGCAGAAAGTGAAAAATGGATAAAGAAGTTGTGGTATTTACTTACAAAGCAATATCACTCAGCAATGAAATCTATGTCATCAGGCCCTTAGCAGCACAATGAGTGGATTCAGGTATGATGATTCTAACTGAAATAAGTCACACAGAAAAAGAAACATCATAAGATATCAGTAATACACGGAATGTAAACTTGGCTACACAGGAACTGAATTACAGAACAGAACAGGGTCTCAAATTTAGAAAACCAACTTATGCTTGCTTAAGGGGAAAGGTGAGTTGGGGTGCTGCATAAAACCAGAGATTGAAATGAGCACAGATAAAGTTCCTTAAGCCAAATATGGACTAGACAAGAGCTACTCCTTGCTCAACGAAATGGACTCAACACCGCATATTAAACGCCTAAGAATGTACCTGACTAGTAAGTATCTTAAAACCTATGGATTGCTATGTCTCCGAAAGAGAATCAAGCATGTGTACAGGGGCATAAACGCAGCAGTGATAGGATTGGAGAGGTTCGTGAGCAAATGAAGACCCTTTGAAGTCATATTGCATGGTACCCATTCCACGGGTTTCAACTACCCAGGTTTAAGGTATTCTTCCTTCAGCTAAAACATGCATGTGGAACCTACAGTATGATCAACCATGTGATCGGGAGACGTGTTCAAATATGTCTCAGTTTTCGTACCCTGGTACTCGGGTGCAACATTCCAGACGCTTTACTAACACTCTCCCCACTTGGAGAGTCAGTCCCTTTAACCTCCTGTTTGGCCCAGTTTGCAATTTCTGTGGAAGATGAACAGGAATAGCGAGAACCAATGAGAGACTAGCTGGAGGTGTCTGGATGGGCAAATTTAACACTCATTTCCCACCAGGAAGAGGAAATAACCAAAGGCTCAGCGTGCCGTGCTGGAACCAGATTAGGGCCTGAAGCCATCCTGCGGTGTTGCGGCCAGGTCACAAGAAAGCGAGTTGAAGAAAGGAGCTCAGGGGCACTGTAATTCACAAACCTGCAGAGTTATAAATGACAGCTATCGTCCAAAAATAGACTGAAGTAAGGCTGCCAAGAGGACTTGAAAGCGGGGCAGAATTGCAGGAAACCCATTTCAGGAGGTAGACTGGAATTGCATTGAAAGCATAGGAAAAGAGGCAGAACGTCGACAATGATGCACTTGGCCAAAAAGGGCGTATGCGTTTTTTCCTGAATATATTCAGGAAAAAACGCATACGCCCTTTTTGGCCAACCAAGCAAGCTTGCAAAGGAAATCTGCACTACAATGAAGTCTCACTTCCCCCCGGTCAAAAGGGCCATCTGAAAAAAGTGTAAAATCCAGAAAGGCAGGACAGGCCATCGAGAACTGGGAGCCTTGTTATGCTGATGGGCGGGATGTAAATTGCCAACAACCACTCGGGAGAAGTGTATGGTGTTTCCTGAAACATCTAAAAAACAAAGCAACAGAACCTAGGGCACTTCCACTTATGGTCCTATAGCTTAGGGAAATTAAAATCAAAAAGACACAGCCACCCCAAAGTTTGGAACGGCTCTGTTTACAAGAACCTCGTTTACAGTACAAGTTCAACATCGCAGAAAGTGAAAAATGGGTAAAGAGGTTGTGGTATTTACTTACAAAGCAATATCACTCAGCAATGAAATCTGTGTCATCAGGCCCTTAGCAGCACAATGAGTGGATTCAGGTATGATGATTCTAACTGAAATAAGTCACACAGAAAAAGAAACATCATAAGATATCAGTAATACACGGAATGTAAACTTGGCTACACAGGAACTGAATTACAGAATAGAACAGGGTCTCAAATTTAGAAAACCAACTTATGCTTGTTTAAGGGTAAAGGTGAGTTGGGGTGCTGCATAAAACCAGAGATTGAAATCAGCACAGATAAAGTTCCTTAAGCCAAATATGGAATAGACAAGAGCTACTCCTTGCTCAACGAAATGAACTCAACACCGCATATTAAACGCCTAAGAATGTACCTGACGAGTAAGTATCTTAAAACCTATGGATTGCTATGTCTCCAAAAGAGAATCAAGCATGTGTACAGGGGCATAAACGCAGCAGTGATAGGATTGGAGAGGTTCGGTGAGCAAATGAAGACCCTTTGAAGTCATATTGCATGGTACCCATTACACGGGTCTTAACTCTCCAGGTTTAAGGTATTCTTCCTTCAGCTAAAACATGCATGTGGAACCCAAGTATGATCAACCATGTGAACGGGAGACGTGTTCAAATATGTCTCAGTTTTCCTCCCCTGGTACTCGGGTGCAACATTCCAGACGCTTTACTAACACTCTGCCCACTTGGAGAGTCAACGCCTTTAACCTCCTGTTTGGCCCAGTTTGCAATTTCTGCGGAAGATGAACAGGAATAGCGAGAACCAATGAGAGACTAGCTGGAGGTGTCTGGACGGGCAAATTTAACTCTCATTTCCCACCAGGAAGAGGAAATAACCAAAGGCTCAACGTGCCGTGCCGGAACCTGATTAGGGCCTGAAGCCATCCTGCGGTGTTGCGGCCAGGTCACAAGAAAGCGAGTTGAAGAAAGGAGCTCAGGGGCACTGTAATTCACAAACCTGCAGAGTTATAAATGACAGCTATCGTCCAAAAATAGACTGAAGTAAGGCTGCCAAGAGGACTTGAAAGCGGGGCAGAATTGCAGGGAACCCATTTCAGGAGGTAGACTGGAATTGCATTGAAAGCATAGGAAAAGAGGCAGAACGTCCACAATGATGCACTTGGCCAAAAAGGGCGTATGCGTTTTTTCCTGAATATATTCAGGAAAAAACGCATACGCCCTTTTTGGCCAACCAAGCAAGCTTGCAAAGGAAATCTGCACTACAATGAAGTCTCACTTCCCCCCGGTCAAAAGGGCCATCTGAAAAAAGTGTAAAATCCAGAAAGGCAGGACAGGCCATGGAGAACTGGGAGCCTTGTTATGCTGATGGGCGGGATGTAAATTGCCAACAACCACTTGGGAGAAGTGTATGGTGTTTCCTGAAACATCTAAAAAACAAAGCAACAGAACCTAGGGCACTTCCACTTATGGTCCTATAGCTTAGGGAAATTAAAATCAAAAAGACACAGCCACCCCAAAGTTTGGGACGCCTCTGTTTACAAGAACCTCGTTTACCGTACAAGTTCAATATCACAGAAAGTGAAAAATGGATAAAGAACTTGTGGTACTTACGTACAATGCAGTATCACTCAGCAATGAAATCTATGTCATCAGGCCCGTAGCAGCATCATGAGTGGATTCAGGTACGATGATTCTAACTGAAATAAGTCACACAGAAAAAGAAACATCATAAGATATCACTAATTCACGGAATATAAACTTGGCTACACAGGAACTGAATTACAGAACAGAACAGGGTCTCAAATTTAGAAAACCAACTTATGCTTGCTTAAGGGGAAAGGTGAGTTGGGGTGCTGCATAAAACCAGAGATTGAAATGAGCACAGATAAAGTTCCTTAAGCCAAATATGGAATAGACAAGAGCTACTCCTTGCTCAACGAAATGGACTCAACACCCCATATTAAACGCCTAAGAATGTACCTGACTAGTAAGTATCTTAAAACCTATGGATTGCTATGTCTCCGAAAGAGAATCAATCATGTGTACAGGGGCATAAACGCAGCAGTGATAGGATTGGAGAGGTTCGTGAGCAAATGAAGACCCTTTGAAGTCATATTGCATGGTACCCATTCCACGGGTTTCAACTACCCAGGTTTAAGGTATTCTTCCTTCAGCTAAAACATGCATGTGGAACCTAGAGTATGATCAACCATGTGATCGGGAGACGTGTTCAAATATGTCTCAGTTTTCGTACCCTGGTACTCGGGTGCAACATTCCAGACGCTTTACTAACACTCTCCCCACTTGGAGAGTCAGTCCCTTTAACCTCCTGTTTGGCCCAGTTTGCAATTTCTGTGGAAGATGAACAGGAATAGCGAGAACCAATGAGAGACTAGCTGGAGGTGTCTGGATGGGCAAATTTAACTCTCATTTCCCACCAGGAAGAGGAATTAACCAAAGGCTCAGCGTGCCGTGCCAGAACCAGATTAGGGCCTGAAGACATCCTGCGGTGTTGCGGCCAGGTCACAAGAAAGCGAGTTGAAGAAAGGAGCTCAGGGGCACTGTAATTCACAAACCTGCAGAGTTATAAATGACAGCTATCGTCCAAAAATAGACTGAAGTAAGGCTGCCAAGAGGACTTGAAAACGGGGCAGAATTGCAGGAAACCGATTTCAGGAGGTAGACTGGAATTGCATTGAAAGCATAGGAAAAGAGGCAGAATGTCCACAATAATGCACTTGGCCAAAAAGGGCGTATGCATTTTTTCCTGAATATATTCAGGAAAAAACGCATACGCCCTTTTTGGCCAACCAAGCAAGCTTGCAAAGGAAATCTGCACTACAATGAAGTCTCACTTCCCCCCAGTCAAAAGGGCCATCTGAAAAAAGGGTAAAATCCAGAAAGGCAGGACAGGCCATGGAGAACTGGGAGCCTTGTTATGCTGATGGGTGGGATGTAAATTACCAACAGACACTCAGGAGAAGTGTATGGTGTTTCCTGAAACATCTAAAAAACAAAGCAACAGAGCCTAGGGCACTGCCACTTATGGTCCTATAGCTTAGGGAAATTAAAATCAAAAAGACACAGCCACCCCAAAGTTTGGGACGCCTCTGTTTACAAGAACCTCGTTTACAGTACAAGTTCAACATCGCAGAAAGTTAAAAATGGATAAAGAAGTTGTGGTATTTACTTACAAAGCAATATCTCTCAGCAATGAAATCTATGTCATCAGGCCCTTAGTAGCACAATGAGTGGATTCAGGTATGATGATGCTAACTGAAATAAGTCACACAGAAAAAGAAACATCATAAGATATCAGTAATACACGGAATGTAAACTTGGCTACACAGGAACTGAATTACAGAACAGAACAGGGTCTCAAATTTAGAAAACCAACTTATGCTTGCTTAAGGGGAAAGGTGAGTGGGGGTGCTGCATAAAACCAGAGATTGAAATGAGCACAGATAAAGTTCTTTAAGCCAAATATGGAATAGACAAGAGCTACTCCTTGTTCAACGAAATGGACTCAACACCGCATATTAAACGCCTAAGAATGTACCTGACTAGTAAGTATCTTAAAACCTATGGATTGCTATGTCTCCGAAAGAGAATCAAGCATGTGTACAGGGGCATAAACGCAGCAGTGATAGCATTGGAGAGGTTCGTGAGCAAATGAAGACCCTTTGAAGTCATATTGCATGGTACCCATTCCACGGATTTCAACTACCCAAGTTTAAGGTATTCTTCCTTCAGCTAAAACATGCATGTGGAACCTAGAGTATGATCAACCATGTGATCGGGAGACGTGTTCAAATATGTCTCAGTTTTCATACCCTGGTACTCGGGTGCAACATTCCAGACGCTTTACTAACACTCTCCCCACTTGGAGAGTCAGTCCCTTTAACCTCCTGTTTGGCCCAGTTTGCAATTTCTGTGGAAGATGAACAGGAATAGCGAGAACCAATGAGAGACTAGCTGGAGGTTTCTGGATGGGCAAATTTAACTCTCATTTCCCACCAGGAAGAGGAATTAACCAAAGGCTCAGCGTGCCGTGCTGGAACCAGATTAGGGCCTGAAGCCATCCTGCGGTGTTGCGGCCAGGTCACAAGAAAGCGAGTTGAAGAAAGGAGCTCAGGGGCACTGTAATTCACAAAACTGCAGAGTTATAAATGACAGCTATCGTCCAAAAATAGACTGAAGTAAGGCTGCCAAGAGGACTTGAAAGCGGGGCAGAATTGCAGGAAACTGATTTCAGGAGGTAGACTGGAATTGCATTGAAAGCATAGGAAAAGAGGCAGAACGTCCACAATGATGCACTTGGCCAAAAAGGGTGTATGCGTTTTTTCCTGAATATATTCAGGAAAAAACGCATACGCCCTTTTTGGCCAACCAAGCAAGCTTGCAAAGGAAATCTGCACTACAATGAAGTCTCACTTCCCCCCGGTCAAAAGGGCCATCTGAAAAAAGTGTAAAGTCCAGAAAGGCAGGACAGGCCATGGAGAACTGGGAGCCTTGTTATGCTGATGAGCGGGATGTAAATTGCCAACAACCACTAGGGAGAAGTGTATGGTGTTTCCTGAAACATCTAAAAAACAAAGCAACAGAACCTAGGGCACTTCCACTTATGGTCCTATAGCTTAGGGAAATTAAAATCAAAAAGACACAGCCACCCCAAAGTTTGGGACGCCTCTGTTTACAAGAACCTTGTTTACCGTACAAGTTCAATATCACAGAAAGTGAAAAATGGATAAAGAACTTGTGGTACTTACGTACAATGCAGTATCACTCAGCAATGAAATCTATGTCATCAGGCCCGTAGCAGCATAATGAGTGGATTCAGGTACGATGATTCTAACTGAAATAAGTCACACAGAAAAAGAAACATCATAAGATATCAGTAATACACGGAATGTAAACTTGGCTACACAGGAACTGAATTACAGAACAGAACAGGGTCTCAAATTTAGAAAACTAACTTATGCTTGCTTAAGGGGAAAGGTGAGTTGGGGTGCTGCATAAAACCAGAGATTGAAATGAGCACAGATAAAGTTCCTTAAGCCAAATATGGAATAGACAAGAGCTACTCCTTGCTCAAAGAAATGGACTCAACACCGCATATTAAACGCCTAAGAATGTACCTGACTAGTAAGTATCTTAAAACCTAGGGATTGCTATGTCTCCGAAAGAGAATCAAGCATGTGTACAGGGGCATAAACGCAGCAGTGATAGGATTGGAGAGGTTCAGTGAGCAAATGAAGACCCTTTGAAGTCATATTGCATGGTACCCATTCCACGGGTTTCAACTACCCTGGTTTAAGGTATTCTTCCTTCAGCTAAAACATGCATGTGGAACCCAGAGTATGATCAACCATGTGATCGGGAGACGTGTTCAAATATGTCTCAGTTTTCCTCCCCTGGTACTCGGGTGCAACATTCCAGACGCTTTACTAACACTCTCCCCACTTGGAGAGTCAGCGCCTTTAACGTCCTGTTTGGCCCAATTTGCAATTTCTGCGGAAGATGAACAGGAATAGCGAGAACCAATGAGAGGCTAGCTGCAGGTGTCTGGACGGGCAAATTTAACTCTCATTTCCCACCAGGAAGAGGAATTAACCAAAGGGTCAGCATGCCGGGCCGGAACCAGATTAGGGCCTGAAGCCATCCTGCGGTGTTGCGGCCAGGTCACAAGAAAGCGAGTTGAAGAAAGGAGCTCAGGGGCACTGTAATTCACAAACCTGCAGAGTTATAAATGACAGCTATCGTCCAAAAATAGACTGAAGTAAGGCTGCCAAGAGGACTTGAAAGCGGGGCAGAATTGCAGGAAACCCATTTCAGGAGGTAGACTGGAATTGCATTGAAAGCATAGGAAAAGAGGCAGAACGTCCACAATGATGCACTTGGCCAAAAAGGGCATATGCGTTTTTTCCTGAATATATTCAGGAAAAAACGCATACGCCCTTTTTGGCCAACCAAGCAAGCTTGCAAAGGAAATCTGCACTACAATGAAGTCTCACTTCCCCCCGGTCAAAAGGGTCATCTGAAAAAAGTGTAAAATCCAGAAAGGCAGGACAGGCCATGGAGAACAGGGAGCCTTGTTATGCTGAAGGGCGGGATGTAAATTGCCAACAAACACTCGGGAGAAGTGTATGGTGTTTCCTGAAACATCTAAAAAACAAAGCAACAGAGCCTAGGACACTTCCACTTATGGTCCTATAGCTTAGGGAATTTAAAATCAAAAAGACACAGCCACCCCAAAGTTTCGAACGGCTCTGTTTACAAGAACCTCGTTTACAGTACAAGTTCAACATCGCAGAAAGTGAAAAATGGATAAAAAAGTTGTGGTATTTACTTACAAAGCAATATCACTCAGCAATGAAATCTGTGTCATCAGGCCCTTAGCAGCACAATGAGTGGATTCAGGTATGATGATTCTAACTGAAATAAGTGACACAGAAAAAGAAACATCATAAGATATCAGTAATACACGGAATGTAAACTTGGCTACACAGGTACTGAATTACAGAACAGAACAGGGTCTCAAATTTAGAAAATCAACTTATGCTTGCTTAAGGGGAAAGGTGAGTTGGGGTGCTGCATAAAACCAGAGATTGAAATGAGCACAGATAAAGTTCCTTAAGCCAAATATGGAATAGACAAGAGCTACTCCTTGCTCAAAGAAATGGACTCAACACCGCATATTAAACGCCTAAGAATGTACCTGACTAGTAAGTATCTTAAAACCTAGGGATTGCTATGTCTCCGAAAGAGAATCAAGCATGTGTACAGGGGCATAAACGCAGCAGTGATAGGATTGGAGAGGTTCGGTGAGCAAATGAAGACCCTTTGAAGTCATATTGCATGGTACCCATTACACGGGTCTTAACTCTCCAGGTTTAAGGTATTCTTCCTTCACCTAAAACATGCATGTGGAACCCAAGTATGATCAACCATGTGAACGGGAGACGTGTTCAAATATGTCTCAGTTTTCCTCCCCTGGTACTCGGGTGCAACATTCCAGACGCTTTACTAAAACTCTCCCCACTTGGAGAGTCAGCGCCTTTAACCTCCTGTTTGGCCCAGTTTGCAATTTCTGCGGAAGATGAACAGGAATAGCGAGAACCAATGAGAGGCTAGCTGGAGGTGTCTGGACGGGCAAATTTAACTCTCATTTCCCACCAGGAAGAGGAATTAACCAAAGGCTCAGAATGCCGGGCCAGAACCAGATTAGGGCCTGAAGCCATCCTGCGGTGTTGCGGCCAGGTCACAAGAAAGCGAGTTGAAGAAAGGAGCTCAGGGGCACTGTAATTCACAAACCTGCAGAGTTATAAATGACAGCTATCGTCCAAAAATAGACTGAAGTAAGGCTGCCAAGAGGACTTGAAAGCGGGGCAGAATTGCAGGAAACCGATTTCAGGAGGTAGACGGGAATTGCATTGAAAGCATAGGAAAAGAGGCAGAACGTCCACAATGATGCACTTGGCCAAAAAGGGCGTATGCGTTTTTTCCTGAATATATTCAGGAAAAAACGCATACGCCCTTTTTGGCCAAGGAAGCAAACTTGCAAAGGAAATCTGCACTACAATGAAGTCTCACTTCCCCCCGGTCAAAAGGGCCATCTGAAAAAAGTGTAAAATCCAGAAAGGCAGGACAGGCCATGGAGAACTGGGAGCCTTGTTATGCTGATGGGCGGGATGTAAATTGCCAACAGACACTTGGGAGAAGTGTATGGTGTTTCCTGAAACATCTAAAAAACAAAACAACAGAGCCTAGGGCACTTCCACTTCTGGTCCTATAGCTTAGGGAAATTAAAATCAAAAAGACACAGCCACCCCAAAGTTTGGGACGCCTCTGTTTACAAGAACCTCGTTTACAGTACAAGTTCAATATCACAGAAAGTGAAAAATGGATAAAGAACTTGTGGTACTTACGTACAATGCAGTATCACTCAGCAATGAAATCTATGTCATCAGGCCCGTAGCAGCATCATGAGTGGATTCAGGTACGGTGATTCTAACTGAAATAAGTCACACAGAAAAAGAAACATCATAAGATATCAGTAATACACGGAATGTAAACTTGGCTACACAGGAACTGAATTACAGAACAGAACAGGTTCTCAAATTTAGAAAACCAACTTATGCTTGCTTAAGGGGAAAGGTGAGTTGGGGTGCTGCATAAAACCAGAGATTGAAATGAGCACAGATAAAGTTCCTTAAGCCAAATATGGAATAGACAAGAGCTACTCCTTGCTCAACGAAATGGACTCAACACCACATATTAAACGCCTAAGAATGTACCTGACTAGTAAGTATCTTAAAACCTATGGATTGCTATGTCTCCGAAAGAGAATCAAGCATGTGTACAGGGGCATAAACGCAGCAGTGATAGGATTGGAGATGTTCGGTGAGCAAATGAAGACCCTTTGAAGTCATATTGCATGGTACCCATTCCACGGGTTTCAACTACCCAGGTTTTAGGTATTCTTCCTTCAGCTAAAACATGCATGTGGAACCCAGAGTATGATCAACCATGTGATCGGGAGACGTGTTCAAATATGTCTCAGTTTTCGTACCCTGGTACTCGGGTGCAACGTTCCAGACGCTTTACTAACACTCTCCCGACTTGGAGAGTCAGTCCCTTTAACCTCCTGTTTGGCCCAGTTTGCAATTTCTGTGGAAGATGAACAGGAATATCGAGAACCAATGAGAGGCTAGCTGGAGGTGTCTGGACGGGCAAATTTAACTCTCATTTCCCACCAGGAAGAGGAAATAACCAAAGGCTCAGTGTGCCGTACCGGAACCAGATTAGGGCCTGAAGCCATCCTGCGGTGTTGCGGCCAGCTCAAAAGAAAGCGAGTTGAAGAAAGGAGCTCAGGGGCACTGTAATTCACAAACCTGCAGAGTTATAAATGACAGCTATCGTCCAAAAATAGACTGAAGTAAGGCTGCCAAGAGGACTTGAAAGCGGGGCAGAATTGCAGGAAACCGATTTCAGGAGGTAGACTGGAATTGCATTGAAAGCATAGGAAAAGAGGCAGAACGTCCACAATGATGCACTTGGCCAAAAAGGGCGTATGCGTTTTTTCCTGAATATATTCAGGAAAAAACGCATACGCCCTTTTTGGCCAACCAAGCAAGCTTGCAAAGGAAATCTGCACTACAATGAAGTCTCACTTCCCCCCGGTCAAAAGGGACATCTGAAAAAAGTGTAAAATCCAGAAAGGCAGGACAGGCCATGGACAACTGGGAGCCTTGTTATGCTGATGGGGGGGATGTAAATTACCAACAGACACTCAGGAGAATTGTATGGTGTTTCCTGAAACATCTAAAAAACAAAGCAACAGAGCCTAGGGCACTGCCACTTATGGTCCTATAGCTTAGGGAAATTAAAATCAAAAAGACACAGCCACCCCAAAGTTTGGGATGCCTCTGTTTACAAGAACCTCGTTTACAGTACAAGTTCAACATCGCAGAAAGTGAAAAATGGATAAAGAAGTTGTGGTATTTACTTACAAAGCAATATCACTCAGCAATGAAATCTATGTCATCAGGCCCTTAGCAGCACAATGAGTGGATTCAGGTATGATGATTGTAACTGAAATAAGTCACACAGAAAAAGAAACATCATAAGATATCAGTAATACACGGAATGTAAACTTGGCTACACAGGAACTGAATTACAGAACAGAACAGGGTCTCAAATTTAGAAAACCAACTTATGCTTGCTTAAGGGGAAAGGTGAGTTGGGGTGCTGCATAAAACCAGAGATTGAAATGAGCACAGATAAAGATCCTTAAGCCAAATATGGAATAGACAAGAGCTACTCCTTTCTCAACGAAATGGACTCAACACCGCATATTAAACGCCTAAGAATGTACCTGACTAGTAAGTATCTTAAAACCTATGGATTGCTATGTCTCCAAAAGAGAATCAAGCATGTGTACAGGGGCATAAACACAGCAGTGATAGCATTGGAGAAGTTCGTGAGCAAATGAAGACCCTTTGAAGTCATATTGCATGGTACCCATTCCACGGGTTTCCACTACCCAGGTTTAAGGTATTCTTCCTTCAGCTAAAACATGCATATGGAACCTACAGTATGATCAACCATGTGATCGGGAGACGTGTTCAAATATGTCTCAGTTTTCGTACCCTGGTACTCGGGTGCAACATTCCAGACGCTTTACTAACACTCTCCCCACTTGGCGAGTCAGTCCCTTTAACCTCCTGTTTGGCCCAGTTTGCAATTTCTGTGGAAGATGAACAGGAATAGCGAGAACCAATGAGAGACTAGCTGGAGGTGTCTGGATGGGCAAATTTAACTCTCATTTCCCACCAGGAAGAGGAAATAACCAAAGGCTCAGCGTGCCATGCCAGAACCAGATTAGGGCCTGAAGACATCCTGCGGTGTTGCGGCCAGGTCACAAGAAAGCGAGTTGAAGAAAGGAGCTCAGGGGCACTGTAATTCACAAACCTGCAGAGTTATAAATGACAGCTATCGTCCAAAAATATACTGAAGTAAGGCTGCCAAGAGGACTTGAAAGCGGGGCAGAATTGCAGGAAACCGATTTCAGGAGGTAGACTGGAATTGCATTGAAAGCATAGGAAAAGAGGCAGAACGTCCACAATGATGCACTTGGCCAAAAAGGGCGTATGCGTTTTTTCCTGAATATATTCAGGAAAAAACGCATACACCCTTTTTGGCCAACCAAGCAAACTTGCAAAGGAAATCTGCACTACAATGAAGTCTCACTTCCCCCCGGTCAAAAGGGCCATCTGAAAAAAGTGTAAAATCCAGAAAGACAGGACAGGCCATGGAGAACTGGGAGCCTTGTTATGCTGATGGGCGGGATGTAAATTCCCAACAGACACTCGGGAGAAGTGTACGGTATTTCCTGAAACATCTAAAAAACAAAGCAACAGAGCCTAGGGCACTGCCACTTATGGTCCTATAGCTTAGGGAAATTAAAATCAAAAAGACACAGCCACCCCAAAGTTTGGGACGCCTCCGTTTACAAGAACCTCGTTTACCGTACAAGTTCAATATCCCAGAAAGTGAAAAATGGATAAAGAAGTTGTGGTATTTACGTACAATGCAATATCACTCAGCAATGAAATCTATGTCATCAGGCCCGTAGCAGCATAATGAGTAGATTCAGGTACGATGATTCTAACTGAAATAAGTCACACAGAAAAAGAAACATCATAAGATATCACTAATACACGGAATGTAAACTTGGCTACACAGGAACTGAATTCCAAAACAGAACAGGTTCTCAAATTTAGAAAACCAACTTATGCTTGCTTAAGGGGAAAGGTGAGTTGGGTTGCTGCATAAAACCAGAGATTGAAATGAGCACAGATAAAGTTCCTTAAGCCAAATATGGAATAGACAAGAGCTACCCCTTGCTCAACGAAATGGATTCAACAATGAGGTATCACCTCACACCTGGTAGAATAGGCATCATTGAAAATCTACAAACAAAAAGTGCTGGAAAGGGTGTGGAGAAAAGGAACCCTCTTCCACTATTGTTGGGAATATAAATTGATACAGTCATTATGGAGAACAATATGGAATTTCTTAAGAAACTAACAATAGAATTACCATATGATACAGCAATCCCAGTACTGGACATATACCCAGACAAAACCATAAATCAAAAAGAGTCATTCACCGCAATGTTCATTGCATCACTATTTACAATATCGAAGTAACGGAAGCAACCTAAATGCCCACAGACAGACGAATGCATAAAGCAGTGGTACATATATAAAATGGAATATTACTCAGCCATGAAAAGGAATGAAATTGGGTCATTTGTAGAGACGTCGATGGATCTAGAGACTGTCATACAGAGTGAAGTAAGTCAGAAGGAGAAAAACAAATCTTGTATATTCATGCATATATATGGAACCTAGAAAAACTGTACAGATTAACCATTTTGCAAGGCATAAATAGAGCAACAGATGTAGACAACAAACGTATGGACAACAAGGGGGGAAAGCTGTTGGGGGGGTGGTGGTGGGAGGAGTTGAGAGACTGGGATTGGCATGTATACATTTATATGTATAAAATAGATAACCAATAAGAACCTGCTGTATAAAAATATAAAATAAAATTCAAAATTAAAAAGAAGTGAAATTTAAAAAATAAAACAGAAAAAACAATTATTCCCTGCACATACATGTATTTATATGAATAAATTATTTCCATGCTTATATCTGTAAATACAAAAAAGAGGAATAAAATCTACCTTGAACCAAAAACGAAAAAGAGAAAAAAAACACAGAACCCACCAGTTACACAGAGGAAAACCGTATCAGGGCACTTGCTCCAGTTGTAAACAATTCTGAAGTTGGTCAGTGGTGGGGAATCGTCTCCCATTCAGCCAGCAGCCCCCACGCAACAAGCGTCCTCATTGCAAAACTGGGGCACCGTGCCGAGGCATCTGTGAGTAAACGTGAGCTGAGCCCCAGGCCAGTTGCTGCTGAACTATTCCCACCCGTCCCAGGTAAAACACCTGAATATATACAAGGACTTGAAAGCCTAGAGGAAGGGCCATAGAGCCACACGAGTGACAGCATGCCGGCCGACTTGGTGCCTGCAGGCCAGCCAGGATGGTCCTGGCCCTGGGTGCTCTTCTGGAAGATTTCCATTTCCCTGCCTGAGATACCCGTCCTGTCCCTGCCCCCACTGCTTTTTTCCTTCCTCACCTCTGCCCAGGGAGAAATTCCAGCAGCAGGTATGGGTGACACATCCTCTTCTTTAGCAGGTGGCAGCCTGGCAACTGCTGCAGAAAGTCCAGCAGAGCCCCACTCACACTGGGCCACCCACAAAGCCGTGGCCTCTCACTCCCTCCCACCAGCCCAGCCCCGAGACTGCTGACAGGGCAGAGAAAATGGCGTCAGGCACGGCTGCAGGGGCTCTTGCTGCCTGGAGTGGTATTTATATTGATCTCAACCCAGGCACACCTGGGGAGGGCTGGCCGGCACGGTAAGGCTGCCCAGGTCAGCCAATCATCACCCCTCAGGGGCTCACAGTTGCAGAAAATGGAACTTGCTGAACCGGCCAGGTCCAAGGAACAGGTGTGGGCTCCTGAGAGTCAGGATAGACAAGGGGCTGCAGCTTTGGCTTGTTTTCTAATCATTTTATCTGGCCCATGAGTGGGAGACAACTTCAAGAAAACCCTCTCCTAATGAGAGGAACCCAGGAGTCAGGGAGAGGAGGGGTGGGTGGTGGTTGGAGACAGAGGCCTGGTGCCCCGGGTGCAGTGGAAGTCTCTGGAAGACCAGGTGGAGGGAGGCCTCACGGAGTGATGCCCAGGGTCACAGACCTGTCGCAGCTGCTGTTTGTTAGTTCAAGTCCTGCTCTGGGGTGCTCTGTGTCAGCTCTGAGCGACAGGTGAGCTGGGGGTGCTCTGCAATGAGGGCTATGTGCACGGTTCCTGTGTGCCCAGCCCTGCCACGGTACCCGCAAGGGTAGCTCTGTATCCTGGGAGGGGCCTGACCACGAGAGCCCCGTGGGCTGGGGTGGGGGTGGGGTACCTGCCCAGGTGAGCTCCATATTCTGGGATTGGTCTGACCACGAGAGCCCCATGGGCTGCTGGGGACCTGGTAAAGGATGTCAGGACAGTCAGTGAAGCCACCGAGGATATACCTCCAGTTGCTCCTAATTCCTACACCCTGCTGGTCATTCTACCAACCACCAGGACATGGTATTCTGTATTAGTCTTCAATGATGCCTTCTTTTGTATTCCATTAGTCCCAGAGTCACAAGAAATTTTGGCTTGTGAGTGGCAGGACTCAACATACAACTAAAACAATACTTCCGGGCCGTCTGGCCCCAAGGGTGCAAAAATTCCCACACCATCTTTGGGGAAAGCTTAGCTAAAGACCTAAAAGTTCTACCTCTGGAAAAGGAAACCCTCCTTCAATATGCAGACGACATTCTGATCACCAGCCCTACTAAGGAGGCCTCTGAACTACCAAGCCAATAAAGGATAGAAGTTGTCCAAGAAAAAGCTCAAATATCACAGACTGCGGTGACCTGCCTGGGCTTCATTCTCACAGAAGGTCAGAGAAGCCCATCCCAGGAAAGGGAAGAAACCATTTTCAGCCTTACCCCTTTCTAAAACTAGAAGACAGCTTAGGGGTTCCTGGGGAGGCCAGGGTTTGCTGCTTCTGGATCCCTAACTACAGTCTACTAGCTGGGCCTCTATATGAAACACTGAAAGGAAAAGATGATGATCCTTTTGAATAGAATCCAGAAGTGGCCTTTCAAGAATGGAAAGAGCAGTCAATTCAAACCCTTGCCCTGGAACTCCCTAATTTAGCTAAACCCTTTGACCTTTACATTCCCAGTGAAAGGTGAATCGCCATTGGAGAATTAGTGCAAAAACTGGGACCACTTGAAATGGAACAATGCAAGAATGCCATCCAGGTAGGATAAACTACGGTCACTAAGGGGCTTGGCCCACTGCCACATCTGGCCAAGATACTGGCGGTATCTAAAAACCTGGAAATCAGCAGCCCAAAAGGCCACCTCCCTCCTAAGGGAAAAGGACCCCACGTGGTGATCCTAACCACCAACCATGCCCTGAAGTTGCAGGGTTCGCTCCGTGGGCACACCGACCTCGAGTGAGGAGGCCCTCCAACTCCAACATCCAGAGAGATAACCGGGGGCAACAGGGCACCATGACGACTCGTGTGAACATCACTTGACCTGGAGTTTCTCTCATAAAACAACAAGAGTGTGTCCCAAAAGAGTAGACTACTGCTTGCAGGACTTACTGCACCCAGAGGGGAGCTAATAATCTTGGCGGGGGAACAGTATACCACACTGTCACCATAGAAAAGCCGACAGACACCGTGATGATGGTGGCCAATAAGACCGGCTGGACTCCTGTTTACTTCAAAAGGCTGTTGACTCAGTAGCCATCATGGTCCTTGGTCACCACTGACCCTGGACTGTCTGGGAGTTGAGCGGGCAGGGCTCTGACACCTGGTGCTGTTTGTACGTTAATTCAGGGGCCTAACTGAAGAAAGCGCAGACTACTGGTCAGAGCATCTAGGCTGGCAGAGACGGTCAGCCTAAGGTGGCCGAACAAATGTGGGGTGGGGTGAAACCGGTCCCCACAGCGTCTCTGCACATCTCTTTCCTGGACCCTTAAAGGTCATTAGAATCTATAACACTTCCAATGCTGGTGCTCAGGTGGACGAGCAGGGAGGCAGGGGTCCTGGGGACAATCAACGTCACCGGGAGGCTGCTGGGGAGAAGCTCTGACCCTCGCCCCAGGGTATGAGGGCTCCCAACTCAGCACTCAGCAGTTACAGAAGAAGGGTCTGCACCCTCAGCACTCCAAGAATGAGGAACGGGACAAAAGGCAGAGGAGGGGTTTGTCCCCAGCAAAGCCCATTAAAAATCCCTGGGAGATAAAAATAGAATCTGGGCAATAAAGTCAAGTCTAACCTTTTTTATCCTTTGTGCTTTGTCTAATTTCACGTGCTCCTAGGGTCCCGCATGCAGAGGTTCCACACCCGGCACTTCAGACCAGATTTCCTAGTGCAGAATGGCTGGGTCGACACCTCAGCTCCTGGGGCCCAGTGCAGACTCCACGATATAGAGCCTGAGCTACAGCCAACTCGGCCCTCGAGAGCTCCGCCGCCTCCCTCCCTCCCACTGACTCTGACAGGATCTCTACACAGCAGCCCAGCCCACAGCCCACGGGGTAGTGCATGCTCTCACCTCTCCATTCTCTGATCAAAATATAAAGTTTCCTTTGCTTGTGAACCAAACTCAGTCTCGATCTGTTGGCCCCAATGACACTGGGCAGGGGGACACTTGTTGGGGTCCACTCTGGAGGATCAGTAACAGAAATTGAGACTATTGTAACCTCAATGAACAGATGTGTGAGCCAAACTGTAGTTAACATAGAACAGTGTATAAGGCTCGGGTAAAATAAGATGTTTTTAACACTTCCATTTGATATTTCCATCACTTTTTATAAGCAAGTTCAGTGAAAAGGTTTGTCTTATTTGTCAGGTCAATATTAGAGAAACGAAGTGATTTCTTTCCAAGGATGTACAGCTAATAATCTTGGTTAAACCTTCAATCTTGTTTTAAATGCTTTTCCATTGAAAATGATACCTCTCTTTCAGCTCCCCCATTTCTGAGAAGTATAAAATCTTATAATTTATTATTACCAAAGGGGAAAGGTGGGAGGAGGGATAAATTAACAGTTTGGAATGAACACATACACACTGCTATGTATAAAATAGATCATCAACAAGGAACTACTGTATAGCACAGGGAACTACACTCAACATTTTGCAATAACCTATAAGGGGAAATAATCTGAAAAAGAATAGATATTTTTATTGACATCATCTATCAATGACAGTTAAAGTGTAGCCTAAGGGAAGCTGGTGGTGAGTGCTTCTGACCCTGAAGACTTCAATCATCTAAAGTTTGGACTCTGCCTACTTCCCAAGGCCCTTAATGAACATATGTGTAGCCGTAGCTTAAAAACTTCCCCAGTTTGGGTTTCGGGGAGACACTGATTTTGAAAAAGCCCTGGTGTTCTCCTTACATGAATGGGACTCTTCCTACTGCTAAAACATGTCTGTCACACCCAGAGGATGGTATACCGTCTGATCGGGAAGAGTTTGGAAAAGGCATCTCATCTCCTCATCTCCTGGTGCTCGGGTTCACCCCTCCAGCGTCTTTACTAACAGTCTCCCCACTTGGAGATGTCAGCACTGTCAACATCCTGTTGCGTACAGTTTGGAATTTGTCCAGAGGATGAAGCGGAAGGATGAGGAACAATGAGAGACAAGTCCTAGGTGTTCAGACAGGCACATGTCACTCTAATTTCCAATCAGGAAGACGAATTGACCAAAGGCTAGGGTTGCCCATGGAAACAGTATAGGGCTTGAGGAAATCCCGCTGCTTTGTGGCCAGTTCCCATAAACACGAGTTGAACAATGGAACTCAGGGGCAGTAAAATTCACAAAACTGCAGAGTTGAAAATATCCATCACTGAAAAATGTCTTGAGGAAAGTCAGAGAAAAGGACTTGTAAGCAAGGGAGAATGGCAGGAAAGGGATTTGAGGAGGTAGAAAGGACTCGCCATTAAGCACAAGAAAAGGAGCTGAACATTGCCAACATTGCAGTTGGCCAAAAAGGGTGTATGCGTTCTTTTCTGTATATATTCAAGAAAAGGGCATACACTTTTTTAGCCAACCAAACAGGTGGGCACTGGAAGTCAATACTACAAAAGATATCACTTCGCATCAGTCAGAAGAGCCATCCTCATAAAGCGTAAACAACAGAAATGCAGGACAGGGCAACGAGAAGAGGGAGCCCTGTGAGACTTATAGTGGAAATGTATATTGCCAACGGCCATTCTGGAGAAGTGTATTGTGTTTACTAAAACATCTAAAAAATGAGCTACAGAGCATAGGGCACTTGCACTCATGGGCGTATATCTTGGGAAAAACAAAAATCGAGAGGACACAGGCACCCCAATGTTTACCCCCTCTCTGTTTAAAAGATCCTCGACTAGGATATAACTTAAATGTCTCTGGAGGGAAAAAATGGATAGAGATGTGGTACTTAGGTAGAGTGGAATATTATTCAGCCTGGAAATCAATGAAATATGGCCAGTTGTAACAACTCCGGAGGAGTTACGTATGATCATTCTAAGTGACAGAATTCAAAAAGAAAAAGACACATATCATAAGATATCACTTAAAGGTGGAATCCAAAATGGCTACACATGAAATAAATTACAAAACAAAAACATAGTCAAATATGTAGAAAACACGCATAAGGCTGCTAAACGGGAAAGGTGGGGAGGGGTGAGGCATCATCCAGGAGGTTGAAATTAGCAAAGATACCATTCCAAATACCAAACTGATAATCAACAAGGCCTACACGGTAGCTAAAAGAACTGCACTCAGCACACTCAAGTCACCGGAAAAGAATATATACGACTGGTAAGAATCTGAAAAAGAATTTATTGATGTCTCTCTGTACGTGAATCAAGTGGATGTACAGCAGCAAGAAACAGAGCTTTGAAAATCAGCTGTAACCAATATAGTAATAAATTGAAAAAAATAAACGACAGAGAGACAGAGAAAACCTCTTACAACTTTTCCTCAGGGACGGTGATGCAACATGGATTGAACACATCTAGACCCACAGCAGGATGAGACATAAGGCTGGAAACTGTTTGCGCTAAGAGAAATGTGAGGTTGGGTGAGGAAATACACACCCTTTAAAGTAATACTACCTGGTACCCATTCAATGGGTCCCAAATCTGCAGGTTCAAGGGATCTTCCTACAGCTAAAACATGCATGGAAAACCCAGAGGACTGTACACCATGTGATCGGGAGATGTGTCTAAAACGCACCTCATTTATCCTCTCCTGGTGCTACTGTTCACCATTCCAGCCACGCTACTTAGAATCTCCCCACTTGGAGAATCAGCACATTTAAACTTCTGTTTCACACATTTTGCAAATTGTGAGGAGGATGAACGGGAAGAGGGGGAACCAATGAGAGAAGAGTTGTAGGGGTTTGGACGGGCACATATCACTCTAATTTCCCATTAAGAGTAAGAATTAAAGGAAGGCTCAGCCTGCCTCGCCGGAGCCAAAATAGGGCCTGAAGCAATCCTGCGGGTTTGAGGCCAGCTCACAAAAGAGCAACTTAAAAAATGGAGCTCAGGGTCACTGCAATTCACAAACCTGCAGAGTTATAAATGAAAACTAACGTCCAAAAATATGTTGAGGTAAGGCAAAGAAGAGGATCTGAATGCAAGACAGAATTGCAAGAAACAGATTTCAAGAGATAGATTGGACTCGTCTTTAACGCACATGAAAAGCGGCAGAATTTCGACAATGATGCAGTTGGCCCAAAAGGGCGTATGCGTTTTTTCCTGATTATATCCAGGAAAAAACGCATACGCACTTTATGGGCAACGAAGCAAGCAAGCAATGCAAATGTGCACAACAAAGAAGTCTCACTTCCCACCGGTCAAAAGGGCCATCCTAAAAAATTGTAAAAACCAGAAATGCAGGACAGGCCATGGAGAACAGGGAGCCTTTATACGCTGATGGGCAGTGTGTGAACTGCCGAGAGCCACTCTGGAGAAGTGTATGGTGGTTCCTAAATCATCTAAAAAACAGAGCTACAGAGCATAGGACACTTCCAATCATGGGAGTATATCTAGGGAAGTCTAAAAATCAACAAGACACAAGCACACCACAGTTTAGGGCTACTCTGTTTACAAGAACCTCAACTTCAGTACACCTTAAATATCCCAGGAAAGAGAACAATGGATAAAGAAGATGTGGTACTTATGTACAATGGAATATCTCTTCACCATGAAATCAATGTAATAAGGCTAGTAGAAGGATAAAGAGTGGATTTAGGTCCGATAATACTACTTGAAATAAGTCAAACAGAAAAAGAAACATATCATAAGATATCACTTATAGAGGGAGGGTAAATATGGCTGCACAAGAAATGAATTACAGAACAGAACAGTGTCTCACATTTAGAAAACACACTTATGTCAGCTTAAGGGGAAAGGAGAGGTGGGGTGATGCATAAAACCAGAGTTTGAAATTAGCACAGATACCGTTCAATAAACCAAATAGGTATTAGACAAGATCTACACCTTGCTCAATGAACAGGCCTCAACACACCCTATACACCGCAGAGAAATATATCTGAGGAATAAGAATCTTAAAACCCATGTATTGATATATCTCCATAAGGGAATCAAGTGTGTGCAGAGCGGCACAAACACAGCAGTGAAAAGGAGCTAAACCCCATTATAGAAATAAATTTTAAAAACAAAACGCTGAAACAATGAAAGAGAGAAAAATTCTTACAAAATTCGCTCAGGGGCTGTGATGCAACCTGGATTGACCACATATAAACCCACAGCTGGATAAGACATAAGGCTGGACACTTGGGGCTGACAGGATTGGTGAGCTTTGGTGAGCAACTGCCGAAAGTTTAATGCAATACTTCATGCTACTCAGTCCAAGGGTCCCAACACTCCAGGTTGAAGGGAATCTTCCTACAGCTAAACCATGCTTGGGAAACCCAGCGACTGGTATACCATATGATCGGGAAAGGTTTCTAAAACGCACCTCATTTTTCCTCTCCTGGGGCTCCGGATCGACATTCCAGCCACTTTACTAACAACATCCCCACATGGAGTCAATGCCTTTAAGTTCTGGTATCGCACAGTCTGCAGTTAGTGCAGAGGATGAATGGGAATAGGGGGAACCAGTGAGAAACTAGCTGTAGCGGTTTCAATGGGCACATGTCACTCTAATATCACATCAGTAAGAAGAATTAACCAAAGGCACAGCAAGGTGCCCCAGAAGAAAAATAGGGCTTCAAGGAATCCTGTGGTTATGGGGCAAGACCACAAAAATAAGAGCTAAAAAATGGAGCTAAGGGCCACTGCAATTCAAAAACCTGCAGAGTTATAAAGGCCAACTATTTTTAAAAAATATATTGAGGTAAGGCTATGAAGAGGCATTGAAAGCAAGGCAGAATTGCAGGAAACCGATTTCAGGAGGTAGACTGGAATTGCATTGAAAGCATATGAAGAGAGTCAGAAACTCGACAATGATGCACTTGGCCAAAAAGGGCGTATGCGTTTTTTCCTGAATATATTCAGGAAAAAACGCATACGCACTTTTTGGCCAACCAAGCAAGCTTGCAAAGGAAATCTGCACTACAATGAAGTCTCACTTCCACCCGGTCAAAAGGGCCATCTGAAAAAAGTGTAAAATCCATAAAGGCATGACAGGCCATGGAGAACTGGGAGCCTTCTTATGCTGATGGGCGGGATGTAAATTGCCAACAGCCACTCGGGAGAAGTGTATGGTGTTTCCTGAAACATCTAAAAAACAAAGCAACAGAGCCTAGGGCACTTCCACTTATGGTCCTATAGCTTAGGGAAATTAAAATCAAAAAGACACAGCCACCCCAAAGTTTGGGACGGCTCTGTTTACAAGAACCTCGTTTACGGTACAAGCTCAATATCGCAGAAAGTGAAAAATGGATAAAGAACTTGTGGTACTTACGTACAATGCAATATCACTCAGCAATGAAATCTATGTCATCAGGCCAGTAGCAGCATAATGAGTGGATTCAGGTATGATGATTCGAACTGAAATAAGTCACACAGAAAAGAAACATCATAAGGTATCACTAATACACAGAATGTGAACTTGGCTACACATGAACTGAATTACAAAACAGAACAGTGTCTCAAGTTTAGAAAACCAACTTACGCTTGCTTAAGGGGGAAGGTGAGTTGGGGTGCTGCATAAAACCAGAGATTGAAATGAGCACAGATAAAGTTCCTTAAGCCAAATATGGAATAGACAAGAGCTACTCCTTGCTCAACGAAATGGACTCAACACCCCATATTAAACGCCTAAGAATGTACCTGACTAGTAAGTATCTTAAAACCTATGGATTGCTATGTCTCCGAAAGAGAATCAAGCGTGTGTACAGGGGCATAAACGCAGCAGTGATAGGATTGGAGAGGTTCGGTGAGCAAATGAAGACCCTTTGAAGTCATATTGCATGGTACCCATTCCACGGGTCTCAACTCTCCAGGTTTAAGGTATTCTTCCTTCAGCTAAAACATGCATGTGGAACCCAGAGTATGATCAACCGTGTGAACGGGAGACGTGTTCAAATATGTCTCAGTTTTCCTCCCCTGGTACTCGGGTGCAACATTCCAGACCCTTTACTAACACTCTCCCAACTTGGAGAGTCAGCGCCTTTAACCTCCTGTTTGGCCCAGTTTGCAATTTCTGCGGAAGATGAACAGGAATAGGGAGAACCAATGAGAGACTAGCTGGAGGTGTCTGGACGGGCAAATTTAACTCACATTTCCCACCAGGAAGAGGAAATAACCAAGGCTCAGCGTGCCGTGCCGGAACCAGATTAGGGCCTGAAGCCATCCTGCGGTGTTGCTGCCAGCTCAAAAGAAAGCGAGTTGAAGAAAGGAGCTCAGGGTCTCTGTAATTCACAAACCTGCAGAGTTATAAATGACAGCTATCGTCCAAAAATAGACTGAAGTAAGGCTGCCAAGAGGACTTGAAAGCGGGGCAGAATTGCAGGATACTGATTTCAGGATGTAGACTGGAATTGCATTGAAAGCGTAGGAAAAGAGGCAGAACGTCCACAATGATGCACTTTGCCAAAAGGGCATATGCGTTTTTTCCTGAACATATTCAGGAAAAAACGCATACGCCCTTTTTGGCCAACCAAGCAAGCTTGCAAAGGAAATCTGCACTACAATGAAGTCTCACTTCCCCCCGGTCAAAAGGGCCATCAGAATAAAGTGTAAAATCCAGAAAGGCAGGACAGGCCATGGAGAACTGGGAGCCTTGTTATGCTGATGGGCGGGATGTAAATTGCCAACAGACACTTGGGAGAAGTGTATGGTGTTTCCTGAAACATCTAAAAAACAAAGCAACAGAGCCTAGGGCACTTCCACTTATGGTCCTATAGCTTAGGGAAATTAATATCAAAAAGACACAGCAACCCCAAAATTTGGGACGGCTCTTTTTACAGGAATCTCTTCTACGGCACAAGTTAAATATCCCAGAGAGCAAATAATGGATAAAGAAGTTGCGGTACTTCTGTACAACAGAATACCACTCAGCAATGAAATCTATGTCACCAGGCCCGTACCAGCATAATGAGTGGATTGAGGCACGATGATTCTAAGTGAAATAAGTCACACAGAAAAAGAAACATCATAAGGTATCACTAATACACGGAATGTGAACTTGGCTACACATGAACTGAATTACAAAACAGAACAGGGTCTCAAGTTTAGAAAACCAACTTATGCCTGCTTAAGGGGGAAGGTGAGTTGGGGTGCTGCATAAAAGCAGAGTTTGAAATTAGCACAGATACCGTTCCATAAGCCAAATATGTAATAGACAAGAGCTACCCCTTGCTCAACGAAATGGATTCAACAATGAGGTATCACCTCACACCTGGTAGAATAGGCATCATTGAAAATCTACAAACAAAAAATGCTGGAAAGGGTGTGGAGAAAAGGAACCCTCTTCCACTATTGTTGGGAATATAAATTGATACAGTCATTATGGAGAACAATATGGAATTTCTTAAGAAACTAACAATAGAATTACCATATGATACAGCAATCCCAGTACTGGACATATACCCAGACAAAACCATAAATCAAAAAGAGTCATTCACCGCAATGTTCATTGCATCACTATTTACAATATCGAGGTAATGGAAGCAACCTAAATGCCCACAGACAGACGAATGCATAAAGCTGTGGTACATATATAAAATGGAATATTACTAAGCCATGGAAAGGAATGAAATTGGGTCATTTGTAGAGACGTCGATGGATCTAGAGACTGTCATACAGAGTGAAGTAAGTCAGAAGGAGAAAAACAAATCTTGTATATTCATGCATATATGTGGAACCTAGAAAAACTGTACAGATTAACCATTTTGCAAGGCATAAATAGAGCAACAGATGTAGACAACAAACGTATGGACAACAAGGGAGGAAAGCTGTTGGGGGGGTGGTGGTGGGAGGAGTTGAGAGACTGGGATTGGTATGTATACATTTATATGTATAAAATAGATAACCAATAAGAACCTGCTGTATAAAAATATAAAATAAAATTCAAAATTAAAAAGAAGTAAAATTTAAAAAATAAAACAGAAAAAACAATTATTCCCTGCACATACATGTATTTATATGAATAAATTATTTCCATGCTTATATCTGTAAATACAAAAAAGAGGAATAAAATCTACCTTGAACCAAAAACGAAAAAGAGAAAAAAAACACAGAACCCACCAGTTACACAGAGGAAAACCGTATCAGGGCACTTGCTCCAGTTGTAAACAATTCTGAAGTTGGTCAGTGGTGGGGAATCGTCTCCCATTCAGCCAGCAGCCCCCACACAACAAGCGTCCTCATTGCAAAGCTGGGGCACCGTGCCGAGGCATCTGTGAGTAAACGTGAGCTGAGCCCCAGGCCAGTTGCTGCTGAACTATTCCCACCCGTCCCAGGTAAAACACCTGAATATATACAAGGACTTGAAAGCCTAGAGGAAGGGCCATAGAGCCACACGAGTGACAGCATGCCGGCCGACTTGGTGCCTGCAGGCCAGCCAGGATGGTCCTGGCCCTGGGTGCTCTTCTGGAAGATTTCCATTTCCCTGCCTGAGATACCCGTCCTGTCCCTGCCCCCACTGCTTTTTTCCTTCCTCACCTCTGCCCAGGGAGAAATTCCAGCAGCAGGTATGGGTGACACATCCTCTTCTTTAGCAGGTGGCAGCCTGGCAACTGCTGCAGAAAGTCCAGCAGAGCCCCACTCACACTGGGCCACCCACAAAGCCGTGGCCTCTCACTCCCTCCCACCAGCCCAGCCCCGAGACTGCTGACAGGGCAGAGAAAATGGCGTCAGGCACGGCTGCAGGGGCTCTTGCTGCCTGGAGTGGTATTTATATTGATCTCAACCCAGGCACACCTGGGGAGGGCTGGCCGGCACGGTAAGGCTGCCCAGGTCAGCCAATCATCACCCCTCAGGGGCTCACAGTTGCAGAAAATGGAACTTGCTGAACCGGCCAGGTCCAAGGAACAGGTGTGGGCTCCTGAGAGTCAGGATAGACAAGGGGCTGCAGCTTTGGCTTGTTTTCTAATCATTTTATCTGGCCCATGAGTGGGAGACAACTTCAAGAAAACCCTCTCCTAATGAGAGGAACCCAGGAGTCAGGGAGAGGAGGGGTGGGTGGTGGTTGGAGACAGAGGCCTGGTGCCCCGGGTGCAGTGGAAGTCTCTGGAAGACCAGGTGGAGGGAGGCCTCACGGAGTGATGCCCAGGGTCACAGACCTGTCGCAGCTGCTGTTTGTTAGTTCAAGTCCTGCTCTGAGGTGCTCTGTGTCAGCTCTGAGCGACAGGTGAGCTGGGGGTGCTCTGCAATGAGGGCTATGTGCACGGTTCCTGTGTGCCCAGCCCTGCCACGGTACCCGCAAGGGTAGCTCTGTATCCTGGGAGGGGCCTGACCACGAGAGCCCCGTGGGCTGGGGTGGGGGTGGGGTACCTGCCCAGGTGAGCTCCATATTCTGGGATTGGTCTGACCACGAGAGCCCCATGGGCTGCTGGGGACCTGGTAAAGGATGTCAGGACAGTCAGTGAAGCCACCGAGGATATACCTCCAGTTGCTCCTAATTCCTACACCCTGCTGGTCATTCTACCAACCACCAGGACATGGTATTCTGTATTAGTCTTCAATGATGCCTTCTTTTGTATTCCATTAGTCCCAGAGTCACAAGAAATTTTGGCTTGTGAGTGGCAGGACTCAACATACAACTAAAACAATACTTCCGGGCCGTCTGGCCCCAAGGGTGCAAAAATTCCCACACCATCTTTGGGGAAAGCTTAGCTAAAGACCTAAAAGTTCTACCTCTGGAAAAGGAAACCCTCCTTCAATATGCAGACGACATTCTGATCACCAGCCCTACTAAGGAGGCCTCTGAACTACCAAGCCAATAAAGGATAGAAGTTGTCCAAGAAAAAGCTCAAATATCACAGACTGCGGTGACCTGCCTGGGCTTCATTCTCACAGAAGGTCAGAGAAGCCCATCCCAGGAAAGGGAAGAAACCATTTTCAGCCTTACCCCTTTCTAAAACTAGAAGACAGCTTAGGGGTTCCTGGGGAGGCCAGGGTTTGCTGCTTCTGGATCCCTAACTACAGTCTACTAGCTGGGCCTCTATATGAAACACTGAAAGGAAAAGATGATGATCCTTTTGAATAGAATCCAGAAGTGGCCTTTCAAGAATGGAAAGAGCAGTCAATTCAAACCCTTGCCCTGGAACTCCCTAATTTAGCTAAACCCTTTGACCTTTACATTCCCGGTGAAAGGTGAATTGCCATTGGAGAATTAGTGCAAAAACTGGGACCACTTGAAATGGAACAATGCAAGAATGCCATCCAGGTAGGATAAACTACGGTCACTAAGGGGCTTGGCCCACTGCCACATCTGGCCAAGATACTGGCGGTATCTAAAAACCTGGAAATCAGCAGCCCAAAAGGCCACCTCCCTCCTAAGGGAAAAGGACCCCACGTGGTGATCCTAACCACCAACCATGCCCTGAAGTTGCAGGGTTCGCTCCGTGGGCACACCGACCTCGAGTGAGGAGGCCCTCCAACTCCAACATCCAGAGAGATAACTGGGGGCAACAGGGCACCATGACGACTCGTGTGAACATCACTTGACCTGGAGTTTCTCTCATAAAACAACAAGAGTGTGTCCCAAAAGAGTAGACTACTGCTTGCAGGACTTACTGCACCCAGAGGGGAGCTAATAATCTTGGCGGGGGAACAGTATACCACACTGTCACCATAGAAAAGCCGACAGACACCGTGATGATGGTGGCCAATAAGACCGGCTGGACTCCTGTTTACTTCAAAAGGCTGTTGACTCAGTAGCCATCATGGTCCTTGGTCACCACTGACCCTGGACTGTCTGGGAGTTGAGCGGGCAGGGCTCTGACACCTGGTGCTGTTTGTACGTTAATTCAGGGGCCTAATTGAAGAAAGCGCAGACTACTGGTCAGAGCATCTAGGCTGGCAGAGACGGTCAGCCTAAGGTGGCCGAACAAATGTGGGGCGGGGTGAAACCGGCCCCCACAGCGTCTCTGCACATCTCTTTCCTGGACCCTTAAAGGTCATTAGAATCTATAACACTTCCAATGCTGGTGCTCAGGTGGACGAGCAGGGAGGCAGGGGTCCTGGGGACAATCAACGTCACCGGGAGGCTGCTGGGGAGAAGCTCTGACCCTCGCCCCAGGGTATGAGGGCTCCCAACTCAGCACTCAGCAGTTACAGAAGAAGGGTCTGCACCCTCAGCACTCCAAGAATGAGGAACGGGACAAAAGGCAGAGGAGGGGTTTGTCCCCAGCAAAGCCCATTAAAAATCCCTGGGAGATAAAAATAGAATCTGGGCAATAAAGTCAAGTCTAACCTTTTTTATCCTTTGTGCTTTGTCTAATTTCACGTGCTCCTAGGGTCCCGCATGCAGAGGTTCCACACCCGGCACTTCAGACCAGATTTCCTAGTGCAGAATGGCTGGGTCGACACCTCAGCTCCTGGGGCCCAGTGCAGACTCCACGATATAGAGCCTGAGCTACAGCCAACCCGGCCCTCGAGAGCTCCGCCGCCTCCCTCCCTCCCACTGACTCTGACAGGATCTCTACACAGCAGCCCAGCCCACAGCCCACGGGGTAGTGCATGCTCTCACCTCTCCATTCTCTGATCAAAATATAAAGTTTCCTTTGCTTGTGAACCAAACTCAGTCTCGATCTGTTGGCCCCAATGACACTGGGCAGGGGGACACTTGTTGGGGTCCACTCTGGAGGATCAGTAACAGAAATTGAGACTATTGTAACCTCAATGAACAGATGTGTAAGCCAAACTGTAGTTAACATAGAACAGTGTATAAGGCTCGGGTAAAATAAGATGTTTTTAACACTTCCATTTGATATTTCCATCACTTTTTATAAGCAAGTTCAGTGAAAAGGTTTGTCTTATTTGTCAGGTCAATATTAGAGAAACGAAGTGATTTCTTTCCAAGGATGTACAGCTAATAATCTTGGTTAAACCTTCAATCTTGTTTTAAATGCTTTTCCATTGAAAATGATACCTCTCTTTCAGCTCCCCCATTTCTGAGAAGTATAAAATCTTATAATTTATTATTACCAAAGGGGAAAGGTGGGAGGAGGGATAAATTAACAGTTTGGAATGAACACATACACACTGCTATGTATAAAATAGATCATCAACAAGGAACTACTGTATAGCACAGGGAACTACACTCAACATTTTGCAATAACCTATAAGGGGAAATAATCTGAAAAAGAATAGATATTTTTATTGACATCATCTATCAATGACAGTTAAAGTGTAGCCTAAGGGAAGCTGGTGGTGAGTGCTTCTGACCCTGAAGACTTCAATCATCTAAAGTTTGGACTCTGCCTACTTCCCAAGGCCCTTAATGAACATATGTGTAGCCGTAGCTTAAAAACTTCCCCAGTTTGGGTTTCGGGGAGACACTGATTTTGAAAAAGCCCTGGTGTTCTCCTTACATGAATGGGACTCTTCCTACTGCTAAAACATGTCTGTCACACCCAGAGGATGGTATACCGTCTGATCGGGAAGAGTTTGGAAAAGGCATCTCATCTCCTCATCTCCTGGTGCTTGGGTTCACCCCTCCAGCGTCTTTACTAACAGTCTCCCCACTTGGAGATGTCAGCACTGTCAACATCCTGTTGCGTACAGTTTGGAATTTGTCCAGAGGATGAAGCGGAAGGATGAGGAACAATGAGAGACAAGTCCTAGGTGTTCAGACAGGCACATGTCACTCTAATTTCCAATCAGGAAGACGAATTGACCAAAGGCTAGGGTTGCCCATGGAAACAGTATAGGGCTTGAGGAAATCCCGCTGCTTTGTGGCCAGTTCCCATAAACACGAGTTGAACAATGGAACTCAGGGGCAGTAAAATTCACAAAACTGCAGAGTTGAAAATATCCATCACTGAAAAATGTCTTGAGGAAAGTCAGAGAAAAGGACTTGTAAGCAAGGGAGAATGGCAGGAAAGGGATTTGAGGAGGTAGAAAGGACTCGCCATTAAGCACAAGAAAAGGAGCTGAACATTGCCAACATTGCAGTTGGCCAAAAAGGGTGTATGCGTTCTTTTCTGTATATATTCAAGAAAAGGGCATACACTTTTTTAGCCAACCAAACAGGTGGGCACTGGAAGTCAATACTACAAAAGATATCACTTCGCATCAGTCAGAAGAGCCATCCTCATAAAGCGTAAACAACAGAAATGCAGGACAGGGCAACGAGAAGAGGGAGCCCTGTGAGACTTATAGTGGAAATGTATATTGCCAACGGCCATTCTGGAGAAGTGTATTGTGTTTACTAAAACATCTAAAAAATGAGCTACAGAGCATAGGGCACTTGCACTCATGGGCGTATATCTTGGGAAAAACAAAAATCGAGAGGACACAGGCACCCCAATGTTTACCCCCTCTCTGTTTAAAAGATCCTCGACTAGGATATAACTTAAATGTCTCTGGAGGGAAAAAATGGATAGAGATGTGGTACTTAGGTAGAGTGGAATATTATTCAGCCTGGAAATCAATGAAATATGGCCAGTTGTAACAACTCCGGAGGAGTTACGTATGATCATTCTAAGTGACAGAATTCAAAAAGAAAAAGACACATATCATAAGATATCACTTAAAGGTGGAATCCAAAATGGCTACACATGAAATAAATTACAAAACAAAAACATAGTCAAATATGTAGAAAACACGCATAAGGCTGCTAAACGGGAAAGGTGGGGAGGGGTGAGGCATCATCCAGGAGGTTGAAATTAGCAAAGATACCATTCCAAATACCAAACTGATAATCAACAAGGCCTACACGGTAGCTAAAAGAACTGCACTCAGCACACTCAAGTCACCGGAAAAGAATATATACGACTGGTAAGAATCTGAAAAAGAATTTATTGATGTCTCTCTGTACGTGAATCAAGTGGATGTACAGCAGCAAGAAACAGAGCTTTGAAAATCAGCTGTAACCAATATAGTAATAAATTGAAAAAAATAAACGACAGAGAGACAGAGAAAACCTCTTACAACTTTTCCTCAGGGACGGTGATGCAACATGGATTGAACACATCTAGACCCACAGCAGGATGAGACATAAGGCTGGAAACTGTTTGCGCTAAGAGAAATGTGAGGTTGGGTGAGGAAATGCACACCCTTTAAAGTAATACTACCTGGTACCCATTCAATGGGTCCCAAATCTGCAGGTTCAAGGGATCTTCCTACAGCTAAAACATGCATGGAAAACCCAGAGGACTGTACACCATGTGATCGGGAGATGTGTCTATAATGCACCTCATTTATCCTCTCCTGGTGCTCCTGCTCACCATTCCAGCCACGCTACTTAGAATCTCCCCACTTGGAGAATCAGCACATTTAAACTTCTGTTTCACACATTTTGCAAATTGTGAGGAGGATGAACGGGAAGAGGGGGAACCAATGAGAGAAGAGTTGTAGGGGTTTGGACGGGCACATATCACTCTAATTTCCCATTAAGAGTAAGAATTAAAGGAAGGCTCAGCCTGCCTCGCCGGAGCCAAAATAGGGCCTGAAGCAATCCTGCGGGTTTGAGGCCAGCTCACAAAAGAGCAACTTAAAAAATGGAGCTCAGGGTCACTGCAATTCACAAACCTGCAGAGTTATAAATGAAAACTAACGTCCAAAAATATGTTGAGGTAAGGCAAAGAAGAGGATCTGAATGCAAGACAGAATTGCAAGAAACAGATTTCAAGAGATAGATTGGACTCGTCTTTAACGCACATGAAAAGCGGCAGAATTTCGACAATGATGCAGTTGGCCCAAAAGGGCGTATGCGTTTTTTCCTGATTATATCCAGGAAAAAACGCATACACACTTTATGGGCAACGAAGCAAGCAAGCAATGCAAATGTGCACAACAAAGAAGTCTCACTTCCCACCGGTCAAAAGGGCCATCCTAAAAAATTGTAAAAACCAGAAATGCAGGACAGGCCATGGAGAACAGGGAGCCTTTATACGCTGATGGGCAGTGTGTGAACTGCCGAGAACCACTCTGGAGAAGTGTATGGTGGTTCCTAAATCATCTAAAAAACAGAGCTACAGAGCATAGGACACTTCCAATCATGGGAGTATATCTAGGGAAGTCTAAAAATCAACAAGACACAAGCACACCACAGTTTAGGGCTACTCTGTTTACAAGAACCTCAACTTCAGTACACCTTAAATATCCCAGGAAAGAGAACAATGGATAAAGAAGATGTGGTACTTATGTACAATGGAATATCTCTTCACCATGAAATCAATGTAATAAGGCTAGTAGAAGGATAAAGAGTGGATTTAGGTCCGATAATACTACTTGAAATAAGTCAAACAGAAAAAGAAACATATCATAAGATATCACTTATAGAGGGAGGGTAAATATGGCTGCACAAGAAATGAATTACAGAACAGAACAGTGTCTCACATTTAGAAAACACACTTATGTCAGCTTAAGGGGAAAGGAGAGGTGGGGTGATGCATAAAACCAGAGTTTGAAATTAGCACAGATACCGTTCAATAAACCAAATAGGTATTAGACAAGATCTACACCTTGCTCAATGAACAGGCCTCAACACACCCTATACACCGCAGAGAAATATATCTGAGGAATAAGAATCTTAAAACCCATGTATTGATATATCTCCATAAGGGAATCAAGTGTGTGCAGAGCGGCACAAACACAGCAGTGAAAAGGAGCTAAACCCCATTATAGAAATAAATTTTAAAAACAAAACGCTGAAACAATGAAAGAGAGAAAAATTCTTACAAAATTCGCTCAGGGGCTGTGATGCAACCTGGATTGACCACATATAAACCCACAGCTGGATAAGACATAAGGCTGGACACTTGGGGCTGACAGGATTGGTGAGCTTTGGTGAGCAACTGCCGAAAGTTTAATGCAATACTTCATGCTACTCAGTCCAAGGGTCCCAACACTCCAGGTTGAAGGGAATCTTCCTACAGCTAAACCATGCTTGGGAAACCCAGCGACTGGTATACCATATGATCGGGAAAGGTTTCTAAAACGCACCTCATTTTTCCTCTCCTGGGGCTCCGGATCGACATTCCAGCCGCTTTACTAACAACATCCCCACATGGAGTCAATGCCTTTAAGTTCTGGTATCGCACAGTCTGCAGTTAGTGCAGAGGATGAATGGGAATAGGGGGAACCAGTGAGAAACTAGCTGTAGCGGTTTCAATGGGCACATGTCACTCTAATATCACATCAGTAAGAAGAATTAACCAAAGGCACAGCAAGGTGCCCCAGAAGAAAAATAGGGCTTCAAGGAATCCTGTGGTTATGGGGCAAGACCACAAAAATAAGAGCTAAAAAATGGAGCTAAGGGCCACTGCAATTCAAAAACCTGCAGAGTTATAAAGGCCAACTATATTTAAAAAATATATTGAGGTAAGGCTATGAAGAGGCATTGAAAGCAAGGCAGAATTGCAGGAAACCGATTTCAGGAGGTAGACTGGAATTGCATTGAAAGCATATGAAGAGAGTCAGAAACTCGACAATGATGCACTTGGCCAAAAAGGGCGTATGCGTTTTTTCCTGAATATATTCAGGAAAAAACGCATAAGCACTTTTTGGCCAACCAAGCAAGCTTGCAAAGGAAATCTGCACTACAATGAAGTCTCACTTCCCCCCGGTCAAAAGGGCCATCTGAAAAAAGTGTAAAATCCATAAAGGCACGACAGGCCATGGAGAACTGGGAGCCTTCTTATGCTGATGGGCGGGATGTAAATTGCCAACAGACACTCGGGAGAAGTGTATGGTGTTTCCTGAAACATCTAAAAAACAAAGCAACAGAACCTAGGGCACTTCCACTTATGGTCCTATAGCTTAGGGAAATTAAAATCAAAAAGACACAGCCACCCCAAAGTTTGGGACGGCTCTGTTTACAAGAACCTCGTTTACGGTACAAGTTCAATATCGCAGAAAGTGAAAAATGGATAAAGAACTTGTGGTACTTACGTACAATGCAATATCACTCAGCAATGAAATCTATGTCATCAGGCCCGTAGCAGCATAATGAGTGGATTCAGGTATGATGATTCGAACTGAAATAAGTCACACAGAAAAGAAACATCATAAGGTATCACTAATACACAGAATGTGAACTTGGCTACACAGGAACTGAATTACAAAACAGAACAGTGTCTCAAGTTTAGAAAACCAACTTACGCTTGCTTAAGGGGGAAGGTGAGTTGGGGTGCTGCATAAAACCAGAGATTGAAATGAGCACAGATAAAGTTCCTTAAGCCAAATATGGAATAGACAAGAGCTACTCCTTGCTCAACGAAATGGACTCAACACCGCATATTAAACGCCTAAGAATGTACCTGACTAGTAAGTATCTTAAAACCTATGGATTGCTATGTCTCCGAAAGAGTATCAAGCTTGTGTACAGGGGCATAAACGCAGCAGTGATAGGATTGGAGAGGTTCAGTGAGCAAATGAAGACCCTTTGAAGTCATATTGCATGGTACCCATTCCACGGGTCTCAACTCTCCAGGTTTAAGGTATTCTTCCTTCAGCTAAAACATGCATGTGGAACCCAGAGTATGATCAACCGTGTGAACGGGAGACGTGTTCAAATATGTCTCAGTTTTCCTCCCCTGGTACTCGGGTGCAACATTCCAGACCCTTTACTAACACTCTCCCAACTTGGGGAGTCAGCGCCTTTAACCTCCTGTTTGGCCCAGTTTACAATTTCTGCGGAAGATGAACAGGAATAGCGAGAACCAATGAGAGACTAGCTGGAGGTGTCTGGACGGGCAAATTTAACTCTCATTTCCCACCAGGAAGAGGAAATAACCAAAGGCTCAGCGTGCCGTGCCGGAACCAGATTAGGGCCTGAAGCCATCCTGCGGTGTTGCGGCCAGCTCAAAAGAAAGCGAGTTGAAGAAAGGAGCTCAGGGTCTCTGTAATTCACAAACCTGCAGAGTTATAAATGACAGCTATCGTCCAAAAATAGACTGAAGTAAGGCTTCCAAGAAGACTTGAAAGCGGGGCAGAATTGCAGGATACCGATTTCAGGAGGTAGACTGGAATTGCTTTGAAAGCGTAGGAAAAGAGGCAGAACGTCCACAATGATGCACTTTGCCAAAAGGGCATATGCGTTTTTTCCTGAATATATTCAGGAAAAAACGCATACGCCCTTTTTGGCCAACCAAGCAAGCTTGCAAAGGAAATCTGCACTACAATGAAGTCTCACTTCCCCCCGGTCAAAAGGGCCATCAGAATAAAGTGTAAAATCCAGAAAGGCAGGACAGGCCATGGAGAACTGGGAGCCTTGTTATGCTGATGGGCGGGATGTAAATTGCCAACAGACACTTGGGAGAAGTGTATGGTGTTTCCTGAAACATCTAAAAAACAAAGCAACAGAGCCTAGGGCACTTCCACTTATGGTCCTATAGCTTAGGGAAATTAATATCAAAAAGACACAGCAACCCCAATATTTGGGATGGCTCTTTTTACAGGAATCTCTTCTACGGCACAAGTTAAATATCCCAGAGAGCAAATAATGGATAAAGAAGTTGCGGTACTTCTGTACAACAGAACACCACTCAGCAATGAAATCTATGTCACCAGGCCCGTACCAGCATAATGAGTGGATTGAGGCACGATGATTCTAAGTGAGATAAGTCACACAGAAAAAGAAACATCATAAGGTATCACTAATATACGGAATGTGAACTTGGCTACACATGAACTGAATTACAAAACAGAACAGGGTCTCAAGTTTAGAAAACCAACTTATGCCTGCTTAAGGGGGAAGGTGAGTTGGGGTGCTGCATAAAAGCAGAGTTTGAAATTAGCACAGATACCGTTCCATAAGCCAAATATGTAATAGACAAGAGCTACCCCTTGCTCAACGAAATGGATTCAACAATGAGGTATCACCTCACACCTGGTAGAATAGGCATCATTGAAAATCTACAAACAAAAAATGCTGGAAAGGGTGTGGAGAAAAGGAACCCTCTTCCACTATTGTTGGGAATATAAATTGATACAGTCATTATGGAGAACAATATGGAATTTCTTAAGAAACTAACAATAGAATTACCATATGATACAGCAATCCCAGTACTGGACATATACCCAGACAAAACCATAAATCAAAAAGGGTCATTCACCGCAATGTTCATTGCATCACTATTTACAATATCGAGGTAATGGAAGCAACCTAAATGCCCACAGACAGACGAATGCATAAAGCTGTGGTACATATATAAAATGGAATATTACTAAGCCATGAAAAGGAATGAAATTGGGTCATTTGTAGAGACGTCGATGGATCTAGAGACTGTCATACAGAGTGAAGTAAGTCAGAAGGAGAAAAACAAATCTTGTATATTCATGCATATATGTGGAACCTAGAAAAACTGTACAGATTAACCATTTTGCAAGGCATAAATAGAGCAACAGATGTAGACAACAAACGTATGGACAACAAGGGGGGAAAGCTGTTGGGGGGGTGGTGGTGGGAGGAGTTGAGAGACTGGGATTGGCATGTATACATTTATATGTATAAAATAGATAACCAATAAGAACCTGCTGTATAAAAATATAAAATAAAATTCAAAATTAAAAAGAAGTAAAATTTAAAAAATAAAACAGAAAAAACAATTATTCCCTGCACATACATGTATTTATATGAATAAATTATTTCCATGCTTATATCTGTAAATACAAAAAAGAGGAATAAAATCTACCTTGAACCAAAAACGAAAAAGAGAAAAAAAACACAGAACCCACCAGTTACACAGAGGAAAACCGTATCAGGGCACTTGCTCCAGTTGTAAACAATTCTGAAGTTGGTCAGTGGTGGGGAATCGTCTCCCATTCAGCCAGCAGCCCCCACGCAACAAGCGTCCTCATTGCAAAGCTGGGGCACCGTGCCGAGGCATCTGTGAGTAAACGTGAGCTGAGCCCCAGGCCAGTTGCTGCTGAACTATTCCCACCCGTCCCAGGTAAAACACCTGAATATATACAAGGACTTGAAAGCCTAGAGGAAGGGCCATAGAGCCACACGAGTGACAGCATGCCGGCCGACTTGGTGCCTGCAGGCCAGCCAGGATGGTCCTGGCCCTGGGTGCTCTTCTGGAAGATTTCCATTTCCCTGCCTGAGATACCCGTCCTGTCCCTGCCCCCACTGCTTTTTTCCTTCCTCACCTCTGCCCAGGGAGAAATTCCAGCAGCAGGTATGGGTGACACATCCTCTTCTTTAGCAGGTGGCAGCCTGGCAACTGCTGCAGAAAGTCCAGCAGAGCCCCACTCACACTGGGCCACCCACAAAGCCGTGGCCTCTCACTCCCTCCCACCAGCCCAGCCCCGAGACTGCTGACAGGGCAGAGAAAATGGCGTCAGGCACGGCTGCAGGGGCTCTTGCTGCCTGGAGTGGTATTTATATTGATCTCAACCCAGGCACACCTGGGGAGGGCTGGCCGGCACGGTAAGGCTGCCCAGGTCAGCCAATCATCACCCCTCAGGGGCTCACAGTTGCAGAAAATGGAACTTGCTGAACCGGCCAGGTCCAAGGAACAGGTGTGGGCTCCTGAGAGTCAGGATAGACAAGGGGCTGCAGCTTTGGCTTGTTTTCTAATCATTTTATCTGGCCCATGAGTGGGAGACAACTTCAAGAAAACCCTCTCCTAATGAGAGGAACCCAGGAGTCAGGGAGAGGAGGGGTGGGTGGTGGTTGGAGACAGAGGCCTGGTGCCCCGGGTGCAGTGGAAGTCTCTGGAAGACCAGGTGGAGGGAGGCCTCACGGAGTGATGCCCAGGGTCACAGACCTGTCGCAGCTGCTGTTTGTTAGTTCAAGTCCTGCTCTGGGGTGCTCTGTGTCAGCTCTGAGCGACAGGTGAGCTGGGGGTGCTCTGCAATGAGGGCTATGTGCACGGTTCCTGTGTGCCCAGCCCTGCCACGGTACCCGCAAGGGTAGCTCTGTATCCTGGGAGGGGCCTGACCACGAGAGCCCCGTGGGCTGGGGTGGGGGTGGGGTACCTGCCCAGGTGAGCTCCATATTCTGGGATTGGTCTGACCACGAGAGCCCCATGGGCTGCTGGGGACCTGGTAAAGGATGTCAGGACAGTCAGTGAAGCCACCGAGGATATACCTCCAGTTGCTCCTAATTCCTACACCCTGCTGGTCATTCTACCAACCACCAGGACATGGTATTCTGTATTAGTCTTCAATGATGCCTTCTTTTGTATTCCATTAGTCCCAGAGTCACAAGAAATTTTGGCTTGTGAGTGGCAGGACTCAACATACAACTAAAACAATACTTCCGGGCCGTCTGGCCCCAAGGGTGCAAAAATTCCCACACCATCTTTGGGGAAAGCTTAGCTAAAGACCTAAAAGTTCTACCTCTGGAAAAGGAAACCCTCCTTCAATATGCAGACGACATTCTGATCACCAGCCCTACTAAGGAGGCCTCTGAACTACCAAGCCAATAAAGGATAGAAGTTGTCCAAGAAAAAGCTCAAATATCACAGACTGCGGTGACCTGCCTGGGCTTCATTCTCACAGAAGGTCAGAGAAGCCCATCCCAGGAAAGGGAAGAAACCATTTTCAGCCTTACCCCTTTCTAAAACTAGAAGACAGCTTAGGGGTTCCTGGGGAGGCCAGGGTTTGCTGCTTCTGGATCCCTAACTACAGTCTACTAGCTGGGCCTCTATATGAAACACTGAAAGGAAAAGATGATGATCCTTTTGAATAGAATCCAGAAGTGGCCTTTCAAGAATGGAAAGAGCAGTCAATTCAAACCCTTGCCCTGGAACTCCCTAATTTAGCTAAACCCTTTGACCTTTACATTCCCAGTGAAAGGTGAATCGCCATTGGAGAATTAGTGCAAAAACTGGGACCACTTGAAATGGAACAATGCAAGAATGCCATCCAGGTAGGATAAACTACGGTCACTAAGGGGCTTGGCCCACTGCCACATCTGGCCAAGATACTGGCGGTATCTAAAAACCTGGAAATCAGCAGCCCAAAAGGCCACCTCCCTCCTAAGGGAAAAGGACCCCACGTGGTGATCCTAACCACCAACCATGCCCTGAAGTTGCAGGGTTCGCTCCGTGGGCACACCGACCTCGAGTGAGGAGGCCCTCCAACTCCAACATCCAGAGAGATAACCGGGGGCAACAGGGCACCATGACGACTCGTGTGAACATCACTTGACCTGGAGTTTCTCTCATAAAACAACAAGAGTGTGTCCCAAAAGAGTAGACTACTGCTTGCAGGACTTACTGCACCCAGAGGGGAGCTAATAATCTTGGCGGGGGAACAGTATACCACACTGTCACCATAGAAAAGCCGACAGACACCGTGATGATGGTGGCCAATAAGACCGGCTGGACTCCTGTTTACTTCAAAAGGCTGTTGACTCAGTAGCCATCATGGTCCTTGGTCACCACTGACCCTGGACTGTCTGGGAGTTGAGCGGGCAGGGCTCTGACACCTGGTGCTGTTTGTACGTTAATTCAGGGGCCTAACTGAAGAAAGCACAGACTACTGGTCAGAGCATCTAGGCTGGCAGAGACGGTCAGCCTAAGGTGGCCGAACAAATGTGGGGCGGGGTGAAACCGGCCCCCACAGCGTCTCTGCACATCTCTTTCCTGGACCCTTAAAGGTCATTAGAATCTATAACACTTCCAATGCTGGTGCTCAGGTGGACGAGCAGGGAGGCAGGGGTCCTGGGGACAATCAACGTCACCGGGAGGCTGCTGGGGAGAAGCTCTGACCCTCGCCCCAGGGTATGAGGGCTCCCAACTCAGCACTCAGCAGTTACAGAAGAAGGGTCTGCACCCTCAGCACTCCAAGAATGAGGAACGGGACAAAAGGCAGAGGAGGGGTTTGTCCCCAGCAAAGCCCATTAAAAATCCCTGGGAGATAAAAATAGAATCTGGGCAATAAAGTCAAGTCTAACCTTTTTTATCCTTTGTGCTTTGTCTAATTTCACGTGCTCCTAGGGTCCCGCATGCAGAGGTTCCACACCCGGCACTTCAGACCAGATTTCCTAGTGCAGAATGGCTGGGTCGACACCTCAGCTCCTGGGGCCCAGTGCAGACTCCACGATATAGAGCCTGAGCTACAGCCAACTCGGCCCTCGAGAGCTCCGCCGCCTCCCTCCCTCCCACTGACTCTGACAGGATCTCTACACAGCAGCCCAGCCCACAGCCCACGGGGTAGTGCATGCTCTCACCTCTCCATTCTCTGATCAAAATATAAAGTTTCCTTTGCTTGTGAACCAAACTCAGTCTCGATCTGTTGGCCCCAATGACACTGGGCAGGGGGACACTTGTTGGGGTCCACTCTGGAGGATCAGTAACAGAAATTGAGACTATTGTAACCTCAATGAACAGATGTGTGAGCCAAACTGTAGTTAACATAGAACAGTGTATAAGGCTCGGGTAAAATAAGATGTTTTTAACACTTCCATTTGATATTTCCATCACTTTTTATAAGCAAGTTCAGTGAAAAGGTTTGTCTTATTTGTCAGGTCAATATTAGAGAAACGAAGTGATTTCTTTCCAAGGATGTACAGCTAATAATCTTGGTTAAACCTTCAATCTTGTTTTAAATGCTTTTCCATTGAAAATGATACCTCTCTTTCAGCTCCCCCATTTCTGAGAAGTATAAAATCTTATAATTTATTATTACCAAAGGGGAAAGGTGGGAGGAGGGATAAATTAACAGTTTGGAATGAACACATACACACTGCTATGTATAAAATAGATCATCAACAAGGAACTACTGTATAGCACAGGGAACTACACTCAACATTTTGCAATAACCTATAAGGGGAAATAATCTGAAAAAGAATAGATATTTTTATTGACATCATCTATCAATGACAGTTAAAGTGTAGCCTAAGGGAAGCTGGTGGTGAGTGCTTCTGACCCTGAAGACTTCAATCATCTAAAGTTTGGACTCTGCCTACTTCCCAAGGCCCTTAATGAACATATGTGTAGCCGTAGCTTAAAAAATTCCCCAGTTTGGGTTTCGGGGAGACACTGATTTTGAAAAAGCCCTGGTGTTCTCCTTACATGAATGGGACTCTTCCTACTGCTAAAACATGTCTGTCACACCCAGAGGATGGTATACCGTCTGATCGGGAAGAGTTTGGAAAAGGCATCTCATCTCCTCATCTCCTGGTGCTCGGGTTCACCCCTCCAGCGTCTTTACTAACAGTCTCCCCACTTGGAGATGTCAGCACTGTCAACATCCTGTTGCGTACAGTTTGGAATTTGTCCAGAGGATGAAGCGGAAGGATGAGGAACAATGAGAGACAAGTCCTAGGTGTTCAGACAGGCACATGTCACTCTAATTTCCAATCAGGAAGACGAATTGACCAAAGGCTAGGGTTGCCCATGGAAACAGTATAGGGCTTGAGGAAATCCCGCTGCTTTGTGGCCAGTTCCCATAAACACGAGTTGAACAATGGAACTCAGGGGCAGTAAAATTCACAAAACTGCAGAGTTGAAAATATCCATCACTGAAAAATGTCTTGAGGAAAGTCAGAGAAAAGGACTTGTAAGCAAGGGAGAATGGCAGGAAAGGGATTTGAGGAGGTAGAAAGGACTCACCATTAAGCACAAGAAAAGGAGCTGAACATTGCCAACATTGCAGTTGGCCAAAAAGGGTGTATGCGTTCTTTTCTGTATATATTCAAGAAAAGGGCATACACTTTTTTAGCCAACCAAACAGGTGGGCACTGGAAGTCAATACTACAAAAGATATCACTTCGCATCAGTCAGAAGAGCCATCCTCATAAAGCGTAAACAACAGAAATGCAGGACAGGGCAACGAGAAGAGGGAGCCCTGTGAGACTTATAGTGGAAATGTATATTGCCAACGGCCATTCTGGAGAAGTGTATTGTGTTTACTAAAGCATCTAAAAAATGAGCTACAGAGCATAGGGCACTTGCACTCATGGGCGTATATCTTGGGAAAAACAAAAATCGAGAGGACACAGGCACCCCAATGTTTACCCCCTCTCTGTTTAAAAGATCCTCGACTAGGATATAACTTAAATGTCTCTGGAGGGAAAAAATGGATAGAGATGTGGTACTTAGGTAGAGTGGAATATTATTCAGCCTGGAAATCAATGAAATATGGCCAGTTGTAACAACTCCGGAGGAGTTACGTATGATCATTCTAAGTGACAGAATTCAAAAAGAAAAAGACACATATCATAAGATATCACTTAAAGGTGGAATCCAAAATGGCTACACATGAAATAAATTACAAAACAAAAACATAGTCAAATATGTAGAAAACACGCATAAGGCTGCTAAACGGGAAAGGTGGGGAGGGGTGAGACATCATCCAGGAGGTTGAAATTAGCAAAGATACCATTCCAAATACCAAACTGATAATCAACAAGGCCTACACGGTAGCTAAAAGAACTGCACTCAGCACACTCAAGTCACCGGAAAAGAATATATACGACTGGTAAGAATCTGAAAAAGAATTTATTGATGTCTCTCTGTACGTGAATCAAGTGGATGTACAGCAGCAAGAAACAGAGCTTTGAAAATCAGCTGTAACCAATATAGTAATAAATTGAAAAAAATAAACGACAGAGAGACAGAGAAAACCTCTTACAACTTTTCCTCAGGGACGGTGATGCAACATGGATTGAACACATCTAGACCCACAGCAGGATGAGACATAAGGCTGGAAACTGTTTGCGCTAAGAGAAATGTGAGGTTGGGTGAGGAAATGCACACCCTTTAAAGTAATACTACCTGGTACCCATTCAATGGGTCCCAAATCTGCAGGTTCAAGGGATCTTCCTACAGCTAAAACATGCATGGAAAACCCAGAGGACTGTACACCATGTGATCGGGAGATGTGTCTAAAATGCACCTCATTTATCCTCTCCTGGTGCTCCTGTTCACCATTCCAGCCACGCTACTTAGAATCTCCCCACTTGGAGAATCAGCACATTTAAACTTCTGTTTCACACATTTTGCAAATTGTGAGGAGGATGAACGGGAAGAGGGGGAACCAATGAGAGAAGAGTTGTAGGGGTTTGGACGGGCACATATCACTCTAATTTCCCATTAAGAATAAGAATTAAAGAAAGGCTCAGCCTGCCTCGCCGGAGCCAAAATAGGGCCTGAAGCAATCCTGCGGGTTTGAGGCCAGCTCACAAAAGAGCAACTTAAAAAATGGAGCTCAGGGTCACTGCAATTCACAAACCTGCAGAGTTATAAATGAAAACTAACGTCCAAAAATATGTTGAGGTAAGGCAAAGAAGAGGATCTGAATGCAAGACAGAATTGCAAGAAACAGATTTCAAGAGATAGATTGGACTCGTCTTTAACGCACATGAAAAGCGGCAGAATTTCGACAATGATGCAGTTGGCCCAAAAGGGCATATGCGTTTTTTCCTGATTATATCCAGGAAAAAACGCATACGCACTTTATGGGCAACGAAGCAAGCAAGCAATGCAAATGTGCACAACAAAGAAGTCTCACTTCCCACCGGTCAAAAGGGCCATCCTAAAAAATTGTAAAAACCAGAAATGCAGGACAGGCCATGGAGAACAGGGAGCCTTTATACGCTGATGGGCAGTGTGTGAACTGCCGAGAGCCACTCTGGAGAAGTGTATGGTGGTTCCTAAATCATCTAAAAAACAGAGCTACAGAGCATAGGACTCTTCCAATCATGGGAGTATATCTAGGGAAGTCTAACAATCAACAAGACACAAGCACACCACAGTTTAGGGCTACTCTGTTTACAAGAACCTCAACTTCAGTACACCTTAAATATCCCAGGAAAGAGAACAATGGATAAAGAAGATGTGGTACTTATGTACAATGGAATATCTCTTCACCATGAAATCAATGTAATAAGGCTAGTAGAAGGATAAAGAGTGGATTTAGGTCCGATAATACTACTTGAAATAAGTCAAACAGAAAAAGAAACATATCATAAGATATCACTTATAGAGGGAGGGTAAATATGGCTGCACAAGAAATGAATTACAGAACAGAACAGTGTCTCACATTTAGAAAACACACTTATGTCAGCTTAAGGGGAAAGGAGAGGTGGGGTGATGCATAAAACCAGAGTTTGAAATTAGCACAGATACCGTTCAATAAACCAAATAGGTATTAGACAAGATCTACACCTTGCTCAATGAACTGGCCTCAACACACCCTATACACCGCAGAGAAATATATCTGAGGAATAAGAATCTTAAAACCCATGTATTGATATATCTCCATAAGGGAATCAAGTGTGTGCAGAGCGGCACAAACACAGCAGTGAAAAGGAGCTAAACCCCATTATAGAAATAAATTTTAAAAACAAAACGCTGAAACAATGAAAGAGAGAAAAATTCTTACAAAATTCGCTCAGGGGCTGTGATGCAACCTGGATTGACCACATATAAACCCACAGCTGGATAAGACATAAGGCTGGACACTTGGGGCTGACAGGATTGGTGAGCTTTGGTGAGCAACTGCCGAAAGTTTAATGCAATACTTCATGCTACTCAGTCCAAGGGTCCCAACACTCCAGGTTGAAGGGAATCTTCCTACAGCTAAACCATGCTTGGGAAACCCAGCGACTGGTATACCATATGATCGGGAAAGGTTTCTAAAACCCACCTCATTTTTCCTCTCCTGGGGCTCCGGATCGACATTCCAGCCGCTTTACTAACAACATCCCCACATGGAGTCAATGCCTTTAAGTTCTGGTATCGCACAGTCTGCAGTTAGTGCAGAGGATGAATGGGAATAGGGGGAACCAGTGAGAAACTAGCTGTAGCGGTTTCAATGGGCACATGTCACTCTAATATCACATCAGTAAGAAGAATTAACCAAAGGCACAGCAAGGTGCCCCAGAAGAAAAATAGGGCTTCAAGGAATCCTGTGGTTACGGGGCAAGACCACAAAAATAAGAGCTAAAAAATGGAGCTAAGGGCCACTGCAATTCAAAAACCTGCAGAGTTATAAAGGCCAACTATTTTTAAAAAATATATTGAGGTAAGGCTATGAAGAGGCATTGAAAGCAAGGCAGAATTGCAGGAAACCGATTTCAGGAGGTAGACTGGAATTGCATTGAAAGCATATGAAGAGAGTCAGAAACTCGACAATGATGCACTTGGCCAAAAAGGGCGTATGCGTTTTTTCCTGAATATATTCAGGAAAAAACGCATACGCACTTTTTGGCCAACCAAGCAAGCTTGCAAAGGAAATCTGCACTACAATGAAGTCTCACTTCCACCCGGTCAAAAGGGCCATCTGAAAAAAGTGTAAAATCCATAAAGGCACGACAGGCCATGGAGAACTGGGAGCCTTCTTATGCTGATGGGCGGGATGTAAATTGCCAACAGACACTCTGGAGAAGTGTATGGTGTTTCCTGAAACATCTAAAAAACAAAGCAACAGAGCCTAGGGCACTTCCACTTATGGTCCTATAGCTTAGGGAAATTAAAATCAAACAGACACAGCCACCCCAAAGTTTGGGACGCCTCTGTTTACAAGAACCTCGTTTACCGTACAAGTTCAATATCGCAGAAAGTGAAAAATGGATAAAGAACTTGTGGTACTTACGTACAATGCAATATCACTAAGCAATGAAATCTATGTCATCAGGCCCGTAGCAGCATAATGAGTGGATTCAGGTATGATGATTCGAACTGAAATAAGTCACACAGAAAAGAAACATCATAAGGTGTCACTAATACACAGAATGTGAACTTGGCTACACATGAACTGAATTACAAAACAGAACAGTGTCTCAAGTTTAGAAAACCAACTTATGATTGCTTAACGGGGAAGGTGAGTTGGGGTGCTGCATAAAACCAGAGATTGAAATGAGCACAGATAAAGTTCCTTAAGCCAAATATGGAATAGACAAGAGCTACTCCTTGCTCAATGAAATGGACTCAACACCCCATATTAAACGCCTAAGAATGTACCTGACTAGTAAGTATCTTAAAACCTATGGATTGCTATGTCTCCAAAAGAAAATCAAGCGTGTGTACAGGGGCATAAACGCAGCAGTGATAGGATTGGATAGGTTCGGTGAGCAAATGAAGACCCTTTGAAGTCATATTGCATGGTACCCATTCCACGGGTCTCAACTCTCCAGGTTTAAGGTATTCATCCTTCAGGTAAAACATGCATGTGGAACCCAGAGTATGATCAACCATGTGAACGGGAGACGTGTTCAAATATGTCTCAGTTTTCCTCCCCTGGTACTCGGGTGCAACATTCCAGACGCTTTACTAACACTCTCCCGACTTGGAGAGTCAGTCCCTTTAACCTCCTGTTTGGCCCAGTTTGCAATTTCAGCGGAAGATGTACAGGAATAGCGAGAACCAATGAGAGGCTAGCTGGAGGTGTCTGGACGGGCAAATTTAACTCTAATTTCCCACCAGGAAGAGGAATTAACCAAAGGCTCAGCATGCCGGGCCGGAAACAGATTAGGGCCTGAAGCCATCCTGCGGTGTTGCGGCCAGCTCAAAAGAAAGCGAGTTGAAGAAAGGAGCTCAGGGGCACTGTAATTCACAAACCTGCAGAGTTATAAATGACAGCTATCATCCAAAAATATACTGAAGTAAGGCTGCCAAGAGGACTTGAAAGCGGGGCAGAATTGCAGGAAACCGATTTCAGGAGGTAGACTGGAATTGCATTGAAAGCATAGGAAAAGAGGCAGAACGTCCACAATGATGCACTTGGCCAAAAAGGGCGTATGCGTTTTTTCCTGAATATATTCAGGAAAAAACGCATAAGCCCTTTTTGGCCAAACAAGCAAGCTTGCAAAGGAAATCTGCACTACAATGAAGTCTCACTTCCCCCCGGTCAAAAGGGCCATCTGAAAAAAGTGTAAAATCCAGAAAGGCAGGACAGGCCATGGAGAACTGGGAGCCTTGTTATGCTGATGGGCGGGATGTAAATTGCCAACAGACACTCGGGAGAAGTGTATGGTGTTTCCTGAAACATCTAAAAAACAAAGCAACAGAGCCTAGGGCACTTCCACTTATGGTCCTATACCTTAGGGAAATTAAAATCAAAAAGACACAGCCACCCCAAAGTTTGTGACGCCTCTGTTTATAAGAACCTCGTTCACAGTACAAGTTCAACATCGCAGAAAGTGAAAAATGGATAAAGAAGTTGTGGTATTTACTTACAAAGCAATATCACTCAGCAATGAAATCTATGTCATCAGGCCCTTAGCAGCACAATGAGTGGGTTCAGGTATGATGATTCTAACTGAAATAAGTCACACAGAAAAAGAAACATCATAAGATATCAGTAATACACGGAATGTAAACTTGGCTACACAGGAACTGAATTACAGAACAGAACAGGGTCTCAAATTTAGAAAACCAACTTATGCTTGCTTAAGGGGAAAGGTGAGTTGGGGTGCTGCATAAAACCAGAGATTGAAATGAGCACAGATAAAGTTCCTTAAGCCAAATATGGAATAGACAAGAGCTACTCCTTGCTCAACGAAATGGACTCAACACCGCATATTAAACGCGTAAGAATGTACCTGACTAGTAAGTATCGTAAAACCTATGGATTGCTATGTCTCCAAAAGAGAATCAAGCATGTGTACAGGGGCATAAACGCAGCAGTGATAGGATTGGAGAGGTTCGGTGAGCAAATGAAGACCCTTTGAAGTCATATTGCATGGTACCCATTCCACGGGTCTCAACTCTCCAGGTTTAAGGTATTCTTCCTTCAGCTAAAACATGCATGTGGAACCCAAGTATGATCAACCATGTGAACGGGAGACGTGTTCAAATATGTCTCAGTTTTCCTCTCCTGGTACTCGGGTGCAACATTCCAGATGCTTTACTAACACTCTCCCCACTTGGAGAGTCAGCGCCTTTAACCTCCTGTTTGGCCCAGTTTGCAATTTCTGCGGAAGATGAACAGGAATAGCGAGAACCAATGAGAGGCTAGCTGGAGGTGTCTGGACGGGCAAATTTAACTCTCATTTCCCACCAGGAAGTGGAAATATCCAAAGGCTCAGTGTGCCGTGCCGGAACCAGATTAGGGCCTGAAGCCATCCTGCGGTGTTGCGGCCAGCTCAAAAGAAAGCGAGTTGAAGAAAGGAGCTCAGGGGCACTGTAATTCACAAACCTGCAGAGTTATAAATGACAGCTATCGTCCAAAAATAGACTGAAGTAAGGCTGCCAAGAGGACTTGAATGCGGGGCAGAATTGCAGGAAACCGATTTCAGGAGGTAGACTGGAATTGCATTGAAAGCATAGGAAAAGAGGCAGAACGTCCACAATGATGCACTTGGCCAAAAAGGGCGTATGCGTTTTTTCCTGAATATATTCAGGAAAAAACGCATACGCCCTTTTTGGCCAACCAAGCAAGCTTGCAAAGGAAATCTGCACTACAATGAAGTCTCACTTCCCCCCGGTCAAAAGGGCCATCTGAAAAAAGTGTAAAATCCAGAAAGGCAGGACAGGCCATGGAGAACTGGGAGCCTTGTTATGCTGATGGGCGGGATGTAAATTGCCAACAGACACTCGGGAGAAGTGTATGGTGTTTCCTGAAACATCTAAAAAACAAAGCAACAGAGCCTAGGGCACTTCCACTTATGGTCCTATAGCTTAGGGAAATTAATATCAAAAAGACACAGCAACCCCAAAATTTGGGACGGCTCTTTTTACAGGAATCTCTTCTACGGCACAAGTTAAATATCCCAGAGAGCAAATAATGGATAAAGAAGTTGCGGTACTTCTGTACAACAGAATACCACTCAGCAATGAAATCTATGTCACCAGGCCCGTACCAGCATAATGAGTGGATTGAGGCACGATGATTCTAAGTGAAATAAGTCACACAGAAAAAGAAACATCATAAGGTATCACTAATACACGGAATGTGAACTTGGCTACACATGAACTGAATTACAAAACAGAACAGGGTCTCAAGTTTAGAAAACCAACTTATGCCTGCTTAAGGGGGAAGGTGAGTTGGGGTGCTGCATAAAAGCAGAGTTTGAAATTAGCACAGATACCGTTCCATAAGCCAAATATGTAATAGACAAGAGCTACCCCTTGCTCAACGAAATGGATTCAACAATGAGGTATCACCTCACACCTGGTAGAATAGGCATCATTGAAAATCTACAAACAAAAAATGCTGGAAAGGGTGTGGAGAAAAGGAACCCTCTTCCACTATTGTTGGGAATATAAATTGATACAGTCATTATGGAGAACAATATGGAATTTCTTAAGAAACTAACAATAGAATTACCATATGATACAGCAATCCCAGTACTGGACATATACCCAGACAAAACCATAAATCAAAAAGAGTCATTCACCGCAATGTTCATTGCATCACTATTTACAATATCGAAGTAACGGAAGCAACCTAAATGCCCACAGACAGACGAATGCATAAAGCAGTGGTACATATATAAAATGGAATATTACTCAGCCATGAAAAGGAATGAAATTGGGTCATTTGTAGAGACGTCGATGGATCTAGAGACTGTCATACAGAGTGAAGTAAGTCAGAAAGAGAAAAACAAATCTTGTATATTCATGCATATATGTGGAACCTAGAAAAACTGTACAGATTAACCATTTTGCAAGGCATAAATAGAGCAACAGATGTAGACAACAAACGTATGGACAACAAGGGGGGAAAGCTGTTGGGGGGGTGGTGGTGGGAGGAGTTGAGAGACTGGGATTGGCATGTATACATTTATATGTATAAAATAGATAACCAATAAGAACCTGCTGTATAAAAATATAAAATAAAATTCAAAATTAAAAAGAAGTAAAATTTAAAAAATAAAACAGAAAAAACAATTATTCCCTGCACATACATGTATTTATATGAATAAATTATTTCCATGCTTATATCTGTAAATACAAAAAAGAGGAATAAAATCTACCTTGAACCAAAAACGAAAAAGAGAAAAAAAACACAGAACCCACCAGTTACACAGAGGAAAACCGTATCAGGGCACTTGCTCCAGTTGTAAACAATTCTGAAGTTGGTCAGTGGTGGGGAATCGTCTCCCATTCAGCCAGCAGCCCCCACGCAACAAGCGTCCTCATTGCAAAGCTGGGGCACCGTGCCGAGGCATCTGTGAGTAAACGTGAGCTGAGCCCCAGGCCAGTTGCTGCTGAACTATTCCCACCCGTCCCAGGTAAAACACCTGAATATATACAAGGACTTGAAAGCCTAGAGGAAGGGCCATAGAGCCACACGAGTGACAGCATGCCGGCCGACTTGGTGCCTGCAGGCCAGCCAGGATGGTCCTGGCCCTGGGTGCTCTTCTGGAAGATTTCCATTTCCCTGCCTGAGATACCCGTCCTGTCCCTGCCCCCACTGCTTTTTTCCTTCCTCACCTCTGCCCAGGGAGAAATTCCAGCAGCAGGTATGGGTGACACATCCTCTTCTTTAGCAGGTGGCAGCCTGGCAACTGCTGCAGAAAGTCCAGCAGAGCCCCACTCACACTGGGCCACCCACAAAGCCGTGGCCTCTCACTCCCTCCCACCAGCCCAGCCCCGAGACTGCTGACAGGGCAGAGAAAATGGCGTCAGGCACGGCTGCAGGGGCTCTTGCTGCCTGGAGTGGTATTTATATTGATCTCAACCCAGGCACACCTGGGGAGGGCTGGCCGGCACGGTAAGGCTGCCCAGGTCAGCCAATCATCACCCCTCAGGGGCTCACAGTTGCAGAAAATGGAACTTGCTGAACCGGCCAGGTCCAAGGAACAGGTGTGGGCTCCTGAGAGTCAGGATAGACAAGGGGCTGCAGCTTTGGCTTGTTTTCTAATCATTTTATCTGGCCCATGAGTGGGAGACAACTTCAAGAAAACCCTCTCCTAATGAGAGGAACCCAGGAGTCAGGGAGAGGAGGGGTGGGTGGTGGTTGGAGACAGAGGCCTGGTGCCCCGGGTGCAGTGGAAGTCTCTGGAAGACCAGGTGGAGGGAGGCCTCACGGAGTGATGCCCAGGGTCACAGACCTGTCGCAGCTGCTGTTTGTTAGTTCAAGTCCTGCTCTGGGGTGCTCTGTGTCAGCTCTGAGCGACAGGTGAGCTGGGGGTGCTCTGCAATGAGGGCTATGTGCACGGTTCCTGTGTGCCCAGCCCTGCCACGGTACCCGCAAGGGTAGCTCTGTATCCTGGGAGGGGCCTGACCACGAGAGCCCCGTGGGCTGGGGTGGGGGTGGGGTACCTGCCCAGGTGAGCTCCATATTCTGGGATTGGTCTGACCACGAGAGCCCCATGGGCTGCTGGGGACCTGGTAAAGGATGTCAGGACAGTCAGTGAAGCCACCGAGGATATACCTCCAGTTGCTCCTAATTCCTACACCCTGCTGGTCATTCTACCAACCACCAGGACATGGTATTCTGTATTAGTCTTCAATGATGCCTTCTTTTGTATTCCATTAGTCCCAGAGTCACAAGAAATTTTGGCTTGTGAGTGGCAGGACTCAACATACAACTAAAACAATACTTCCGGGCCGTCTGGCCCCAAGGGTGCAAAAATTCCCACACCATCTTTGGGGAAAGCTTAGCTAAAGACCTAAAAGTTCTACCTCTGGAAAAGGAAACCCTCCTTCAATATGCAGACGACATTCTGATCACCAGCCCTACTAAGGAGGCCTCTGAACTACCAAGCCAATAAAGGATAGAAGTTGTCCAAGAAAAAGCTCAAATATCACAGACTGCGGTGACCTGCCTGGGCTTCATTCTCACAGAAGGTCAGAGAAGCCCATCCCAGGAAAGGGAAGAAACCATTTTCAGCCTTACCCCTTTCTAAAACTAGAAGACAGCTTAGGGGTTCCTGGGGAGGCCAGGGTTTGCTGCTTCTGGATCCCTAACTACAGTCTACTAGCTGGGCCTCTATATGAAACACTGAAAGGAAAAGATGATGATCCTTTTGAATAGAATCCAGAAGTGGCCTTTCAAGAATGGAAAGAGCAGTCAATTCAAACCCTTGCCCTGGAACTCCCTAATTTAGCTAAACCCTTTGACCTTTACATTCCCAGTGAAAGGTGAATCGCCATTGGAGAATTAGTGCAAAAACTGGGACCACTTGAAATGGAACAATGCAAGAATGCCATCCAGGTAGGATAAACTACGGTCACTAAGGGGCTTGGCCCACTGCCACATCTGGCCAAGATACTGGCGGTATCTAAAAACCTGGAAATCAGCAGCCCAAAAGGCCACCTCCCTCCTAAGGGAAAAGGACCCCACGTGGTGATCCTAACCACCAACCATGCCCTGAAGTTGCAGGGTTCGCTCCGTGGGCACACCGACCTCGAGTGAGGAGGCCCTCCAACTCCAACATCCAGAGAGATAACCGGGGGCAACAGGGCACCATGACGACTCGTGTGAACATCACTTGACCTGGAGTTTCTCTCATAAAACAACAAGAGTGTGTCCCAAAAGAGTAGACTACTGCTTGCAGGACTTACTGCACCCAGAGGGGAGCTAATAATCTTGGCGGGGGAACAGTATACCACACTGTCACCATAGAAAAGCCTACAGACACCGTGATGATGGTGGCCAATAAGACCGGCTGGACTCCTGTTTACTTCAAAAGGCTGTTGACTCAGTAGCCATCATGGTCCTTGGTCACCACTGACCCTGGACTGTCTGGGAGTTGAGCGGGCAGGGCTCTGACACCTGGTGCTGTTTGTACGTTAATTCAGGGGCCTAACTGAAGAAAGCGCAGACTACTGGTCAGAGCATCTAGGCTGGCAGAGACGGTCAGCCTAAGGTGGCCGAACAAATGTGGGGTGGGGTGAAACCGGCCCCCACAGCGTCTCTGCACATCTCTTTCCTGGACCCTTAAAGGTCATTAGAATCTATAACACTTCCAATGCTGGTGCTCAGGTGGACGAGCAGGGAGGCAGGGGTCCTGGGGACAATCAACGTCACCGGGAGGCTGCTGGGGAGAAGCTCTGACCCTCGCCCCAGGGTATGAGGGCTCCCAACTCAGCACTCAGCAGTTACAGAAGAAGGGTCTGCACCCTCAGCACTCCAAGAATGAGGAACGGGACAAAAGGCAGAGGAGGGGTTTGTCCCCAGCAAAGCCCATTAAAAATCCCTGGGAGATAAAAATAGAATCTGGGCAATAAAGTCAAGTCTAACCTTTTTTATCCTTTGTGCTTTGTCTAATTTCACGTGCTCCTAGGGTCCCGCATGCAGAGGTTCCACACCCGGCACTTCAGACCAGATTTCCTAGTGCAGAATGGCTGGGTCGACACCTCAGCTCCTGGGGCCCAGTGCAGACTCCACGATATAGAGCCTGAGCTACAGCCAACCCGGCCCTCGAGAGCTCCGCCGCCTCCCTCCCTCCCACTGACTCTGACAGGATCTCTACACAGCAGCCCAGCCCACAGCCCACGGGGTAGTGCATGCTCTCACCTCTCCATTCTCTGATCAAAATATAAAGTTTCCTTTGCTTGTGAACCAAACTCAGTCTCGATCTGTTGGCCCCAATGACACTGGGCAGGGGGACACTTGTTGGGGTCCACTCTGGAGGATCAGTAACAGAAATTGAGACTATTGTAACCTCAATGAACAGATGTGTGAGCCAAACTGTAGTTAACATAGAACAGTGTATAAGGCTCGGGTAAAATAAGATGTTTTTAACACTTCCATTTGATATTTCCATCACTTTTTATAAGCAAGTTCAGTGAAAAGGTTTGTCTTATTTGTCAGGTCAATATTAGAGAAACGAAGTGATTTCTTTCCAAGGATGTACAGCTAATAATCTTGGTTAAACCTTCAATCTTGTTTTAAATGCTTTTCCATTGAAAATGATACCTCTCTTTCAGCTCCCCCATTTCTGAGAAGTATAAAATCTTATAATTTATTATTACCAAAGGGGAAAGGTGGGAGGAGGGATAAATTAACAGTTTGGAATGAACACATACACACTGCTATGTATAAAATAGATCATCAACAAGGAACTACTGTATAGCACAGGGAACTACACTCAACATTTTGCAATAACCTATAAGGGGAAATAATCTGAAAAAGAATAGATATTTTTATTGACATCATCTATCAATGACAGTTAAAGTGTAGCCTAAGGGAAGCTGGTGGTGAGTGCTTCTGACCCTGAAGACTTCAATCATCTAAAGTTTGGACTCTGCCTACTTCCCAAGGCCCTTAATGAACATATGTGTAGCCGTAGCTTAAAAACTTCCCCAGTTTGGGTTTCGGGGAGACACTGATTTTGAAAAAGCCCTGGTGTTCTCCTTACATGAATGGGACTCTTCCTACTGCTAAAACATGCCTGTCACACCCAGAGGATGGTATACCGTCTGATCGGGAAGAGTTTGGAAAAGGCATCTCATCTCCTCATCTCCTGGTGCTCGGGTTCACCCCTCCAGCGTCTTTACTAACAGTCTCCCCACTTGGAGATGTCAGCACTGTCAACATCCTGTTGCGTACAGTTTGGAATTTGTCCAGAGGATGAAGCGGAAGGATGAGGAACAATGAGAGACAAGTCCTAGGTGTTCAGACAGGCACATGTCACTCTAATTTCCAATCAGGAAGACGAATTGACCAAAGGCTAGGGTTGCCCATGGAAACAGTATAGGGCTTGAGGAAATCCCGCTGCTTTGTGGCCAGTTCCCATAAACACGAGTTGAACAATGGAACTCAGGGGCAGTAAAATTCACAAAACTGCAGAGTTGAAAATATCCATCACTGAAAAATGTCTTGAGGAAAGTCAGAGAAAAGGACTTGTAAGCAAGGGAGAATGGCAGGAAAGGGATTTGAGGAGGTAGAAAGGACTCGCCATTAAGCACAAGAAAAGGAGCTGAACATTGCCAACATTGCAGTTGGCCAAAAAGGGTGTATGCGTTCTTTTCTGTATATATTCAAGAAAAGGGCATACACTTTTTTAGCCAACCAAACAGGTGGGCACTGGAAGTCAATACTACAAAAGATATCACTTCGCATCAGTCAGAAGAGCCATCCTCATAAAGCGTAAACAACAGAAATGCAGGACAGGGCAACGAGAAGAGGGAGCCCTGTGAGACTTATAGTGGAAATGTATATTGCCAACGGCCATTCTGGAGAAGTGTATTGTGTTTACTAAAGCATCTAAAAAATGAGCTACAGAGCATAGGGCACTTGCACTCATGGGCGTATATCTTGGGAAAAACAAAAATCGAGAGGACACAGGCACCCCAATGTTTACCCCCTCTCTGTTTAAAAGATCCTCGACTAGGATATAACTTAAATGTCTCTGGAGGGAAAAAATGGATAGAGATGTGGTACTTAGGTAGAGTGGAATATTATTCAGCCTGGAAATCAATGAAATATGGCCAGTTGTAACGACTCCGGAGGAGTTACGTATGATCATTCTAAGTGACAGAATTCAAAAAGAAAAAGACACATATCATAAGATATCACTTAAAGGTGGAATCCAAAATGGCTACACATGAAATAAATTACAAAACAAAAACATAGTCAAATATGTAGAAAACACGCATAAGGCTGCTAAACGGGAAAGGTGGGGAGGGGTGAGGCATCATCCAGGAGGTTGAAATTAGCAAAGATACCATTCCAAATACCAAACTGATAATCAACAAGGCCTACACGGTAGCTAAAAGAACTGCACTCAGCACACTCAAGTCACCGGAAAAGAATATATACGACTGGTAAGAATCTGAAAAAGAATTTATTGATGTCTCTCTGTACGTGAATCAAGTGGATGTACAGCAGCAAGAAACAGAGCTTTGAAAATCAGCTGTAACCAATATAGTAATAAATTGAAAAAAATAAACGACAGAGAGACAGAGAAAACCTCTTACAACTTTTCCTCAGGGACGGTGATGCAACATGGATTGAACACATCTAGACCCACAGCAGGATGAGACATAAGGCTGGAAACTGTTTGCGCTAAGAGAAATGTGAGGTTGGGTGAGGAAATGCACACCCTTTAAAGTAATACTACCTGGTACCCATTCAATGGGTCCCAAATCTGCAGGTTCAAGGGATCTTCCTACAGCTAAAACATGCATGGAAAACCCAGAGGACTGTACACCATGTGATCGGGAGATGTGTCTAAAATGCACCTCATTTATCCTCTCCTGGTGCTCCTGTTCACCATTCCAGCCACGCTACTTAGAATCTCCCCACTTGGAGAATCAGCACATTTAAACTTCTGTTTCACACATTTTGCAAATTGTGAGGAGGATGAACGGGAAGAGGGGGAACCAATGAGAGAAGAGTTGTAGGGGTTTGGACGGGCACATATCACTCTAATTTCCCATTAAGAATAAGATTAAAGAAAGGCTCAGCCTGCCTCGCCGGAGCCAAAATAGGGCCTGAAGCAATCCTGCGGGTTTGAGGCCAGCTCACAAAAGAGCAACTTAAAAAATGGAGCTCAGGGTCACTGCAATTCACAAACCTGCAGAGTTATAAATGAAAACTAACGTCCAAAAATATGTTGAGGTAAGGCAAAGAAGAGGATCTGAATGCAAGACAGAATTGCAAGAAACAGATTTCAAGAGATAGATTGGACTCGTCTTTAACGCACATGAAAAGCGGCAGAATTTCGACAATGATGCAGTTGGCCCAAAAGGGCGTATGCGTTTTTTCCTGATTATATCCAGGAAAAAACGCATACGCACTTTATGGGCAACGAAGCAAGCAAGCAATGCAAATGTGCACAACAAAGAAGTCTCACTTCCCACCGGTCAAAAGGGCCATCCTAAAAAATTGTAAAAACCAGAAATGCAGGACAGGCCATGGAGAACAGGGAGCCTTTATACGCTGATGGGCAGTGTGTGAACTGCCGAGAGCCACTCTGGAGAAGTGTATGGTGGTTCCTAAATCATCTAAAAAACAGAGCTACAGAGCATAGGACACTTCCAATCATGGGAGTATATCTAGGGAAGTCTAAAAATCAACAAGACACAAGCACACCACAGTTTAGGGCTACTCTGTTTACAAGAACCTCAACTTCAGTACACCTTAAATATCCCAGGAAAGAGAACAATGGATAAAGAAGATGTGGTACTTATGTACAATGGAATATCTCTTCACCATGAAATCAATGTAATAAGGCTAGTAGAAGGATAAAGAGTGGATTTAGGTCCGATAATACTACTTGAAATAAGTCAAACAGAAAAAGAAACATATCATAAGATATCACTTATAGAGGGAGGGTAAATATGGCTGCACAAGAAATGAATTACAGAACAGAACAGTGTCTCACATTTAGAAAACACACTTATGTCAGCTTAAGGGGAAAGGAGAGGTGGGGTGATGCATAAAACCAGAGTTTGAAATTAGCACAGATACCGTTCAATAAACCAAATAGGTATTAGACAAGATCTACACCTTGCTCAATGAACAGGCCTCAACACACCCTATACACCGCAGAGAAATATATCTGAGGAATAAGAATCTTAAAACCCATGTATTGATATATCTCCATAAGGGAATCAAGTGTGTGCAGAGCGGCACAAACACAGCAGTGAAAAGGAGCTAAACCCCATTATAGAAATAAATTTTAAAAACAAAACGCTGAAACAATGAAAGAGAGAAAAATTCTTACAAAATTCGCTCAGGGGCTGTGATGCAACCTGGATTGACCACATATAAACCCACAGCTGGATAAGACATAAGGCTGGACACTTGGGGCTGACAGGATTGGTGAGCTTTGGTGAGCAACTGCCGAAAGTTTAATGCAATACTTCATGCTACTCAGTCCAAGGGTCCCAACACTCCAGGTTGAAGGGAATCTTCCTACAGCTAAACCATGCTTGGGAAACCCAGCAACTGGTATACCATATGATCGGGAAAGGTTTCTAAAACGCACCTCATTTTTCCTCTCCTGGGGCTCCGGATCGACATTCCAGCCGCTTTACTAACAACATCCCCACATGGAGTCAATGCCTTTAAGTTCTGGTATCGCACAGTCTGCAGTTAGTGCAGAGGATGAATGGGAATAGGGGGAACCAGTGAGAAACTAGCTGTAGCGGTTTCAATGGGCACATGTCACTCTAATATCACATCAGTAAGAAGAATTAACCAAAGGCACAGCAGGTGCCCCAGAAGAAAAATAGGGCTTCAAGGAATCCTGTGGTTATGGGGCAATACCACAAAAATAAGAGCTAAAAAATGGAGCTAAGGGCCACTGCAATTCAAAAACCTGCAGAGTTATAAAGGCCAACTATTTTTAAAAAATATATTGAGGTAAGGCTATGAAGAGGCATTGAAAGCAAGGCAGAATTGCAGGAAACCGATTTCAGGAGGTAGACTGGAATTGCATTGAAAGCATATGAAGAGAGTCAGAAACTCGACAATGATGCACTTGGCCAAAAAGGGTGTATGTGTTTTTTCCTGAATATATTCAGGAAAAAACGCATACGCACTTTTTGGCCAACCAAGCAAGCTTGCAAACGAAATCTGCACTACAATGAAGTCTCATTTCCACCTGGTCAAAAGGGCCATCTGAAAAAAGTGTAAAATCCATAAAGGCACGACAGGCCATGAAGAACTGGGAGCCTTCTTATGCTGATGGGCGGGATGTAAATTGCCAACAGCCACTCTGGAGAAGTGTATGGTGTTTCCTGAAACATCTAAAAAACAAAGCAACAGAACCTAGGGCACTTCCACTTATGGTCCTATAGCTTAGGGAAATTAAAATCAAAAAGACACAGCCACCCCAAAGTTTGAGACGGCTCTGTTTACAAGAACCTCGTTTACAGTACAAGTTCAATATCGCAGAAAGTGAAAAATGGATAAAGAACTTGTGGTACTTACGTACAATGCAATATCACTCAGCAATGAAATCTATGTCATCAGGCCCGTAACAGCATAATGAGTGGATTCAGGTATGATGATTCGAACTGAAATAAGTCACACAGAAAAGAAACATCATAAGGTATCACTAATACACAGAATGTGAACTTGGCTACACATGAACTGAATTACAAAACAGAACAGTGTCTCAAGTTTAGAAAACCAACTTATGCTTGCTTAAGGGTAAAGGTGAGTTGGGGTGCTGCATAAAACCAGAGATTGAAATGAGCACAGATAAAGTTCCTTAAGCCAAATATGGAATAGACAAGAGCTACTCCTTGCTCAACGAAATGGACTCAACACCCCATATTAAACGCCTAAGAATGTACCTGACTAGTAAGTATCTTAAAACCTATGGATTGCTATGTCTCCAAAAGAGAATCAAGCGTGTGTACAGGGGCATAAACGCAGCAGTGATAGGATTGGAGAGGTTCGGTGAGCAAATGAAGACCCTTTGAAGTCATATTGCATGGTACCCATTACACGGGTCTCAACTCTCCAGGTTTAAGGTATTCTTCCTTCAGCTGAAACATGCATGTGGAACCCAGAGTATGATCAACCGTGTGAACGGGAGATGTGTTCAAATATGTCTCAGTTTTCCTCCCCTGGTACTCGGGTGCAACATTCCAGACGCTTTACTAACACTCTCCCCACTTGGAGAGTCAGCACCTTTAACCTCCTGTTTGGCCCCGTTTGCAATTTCTGCGGAAGATGAACAGGAATAGGGAGAACCAATGAGAGACTAGCTGGAGGTGTCTGGACGGGCAAATTTAACTCTCATTTCCCACCAGAAAGAGGAAATAACCAAAGGCTCAGCATGCCGTGCCGGAACCAGATTAGGGCCTGAAGCCATCCAGCGGTGTTGCAGCCAGCTCACAAGAAAACGAGTTGAAGAAAGGAGCTCAGGGGCACTGTAATTCACAAACCTGCAGAGTTATAAATGACAGCTATCGTCCAAAAATAGACTGAAGTAAGGCTGCCAAGAGGACTTGAAAGCGGGGCAGAATTGCAGGAAACCGATTTCAGGAGGTAGACTGCAATTGCACTGAAAGCATAGGAAAAGAGGCAGAACGTCCACAATGATGCACTTGGCCAAAAAGGGCGTATGCGTTTTTTCCTGAATATATTCAGGAAAAAACGCATACGCCCTTTTTGGCCAACCAAGCAAGCTTGCAAAGGAAATCTGCACTACAATGAAGTCTCACTTCCCCCCGGTCAAAAGGGCCATCTGAAAAAAGTGTAAAATCCAGAAAGGCAGAACAGGACATGGAGAACTGGGAGCCTTGTTATGCTGATGGGCGGGATGTAAATTGCCAACAACCACATGGGAGAAGTGTATGGTGTTTCCTGAAACATCTAAAAAACAAAGCAACAGAGCCTAGGGCACTTCCACTTATGGTCCTATAGCTTAGGGAAATTAAAATCAAAAAGACACAGCCACCCCAAAGTTTGGGACGGCTCTGTTTACAAGAACCTCGTTTACAGTACAAGTTCAACATCGCAGAAAATGAAAAATGGATAAAGAAGCTGTGGTATTTACCTACAAAGCAATAACACTCAGCAATGAAATCTATGTCATCAGGCCCTTAGCAGCACAATGAGTGGATTCAGGTATGATGATTCTAACTGAAGTAAGTCACACAGAAAAAGAAACATCATAAGATATCAGTAATACACGGAATGTAAACTTGGCTACACAGGAACTGAATTACAGAACAGAACAGGGTCTCAAATTTAGAAAACCAACTTATGCTTGCTTAAGGGTAAAGGTGAGTTGGGGTGCTGCATAAAACCAGAGATTGAAATGAGCACAGATAAAGTTCCTTAAGTCAAATATGGAATAGACAAGAGCTACTCCTTGCTCAACGAAATGGACTCAACACCGCATATTAAACGCCTAAGAATGTACCTGACTAGTAAGTATCTTAAAACCTATGGATTGCTATGTCTCCGAAAGAGAATCAAGCATGTGTACAGGGGCATAAACGCAGCAGTGATAGGATTGGAGAGGTTCGGTGAGCAAATGAAGATCCTTTGAAGTCATATTGCATGGTACCCATTCCACGGGTTTCAACTACCCAGGTTTAAGGTATTCTTCCTTCAGCTAAAACATGCATGTGGAACCAAGAGTATGATCATCCGTGTGAACGGGAGATGTTTTCAAATATGTCTCAGTTTTCGTACCCTGGTACTCGGGTGCAACATTCCAGACGCTTTACTAACACTCTCCCGACTTGGAGAGTCAGCGCCTTTAACCTCCTGTTTGGCCCAGTTTGCAATTTCTGCGGAAGATGAACAGGAATAGCGAGAACCAATGAGAGACTAGCTGGAGGTGTCTGGACGGGCAAATTTAACTCTCATTTCCAACCAGGAAGAGGAAATAACCAAAGGCTCAGCGTGCCGTGCCGGAACCAGATAAGGGCCTGAAGCCATCCTGCGGAGTTGCGGCCAGCTCACAAGAAAGCGAGTTGAAGAAAGGAGCTCAGGGGCACTGTAATTCACAAACCTGCAGAGTTATAAATGACAGCTATCGTCCAAAAATAGACTGAAGTAAGCCTGCCAAGAGGACTTGAAAGCGGGGCAGAATTGCAGGAAACCGATTTCAGGAGGTAGACTGGAATTGCATTGAAAGCATAGGAAAAGAGGCAGAACGTCCACAATGATGCACTTGGCCAAAAAGGGCGTATGCGTTTTTTCCTGAATATATTCAGGAAAAAACGCATACGCCCTTTTTGGTCAACCAAGCAAATTTGCAAAGGAAATCTGCACTACAATGAAGTCTCACTTCCCTCTGGTCAAAAGGGCCATCTGAAAAAAGTGTAAAATCCAGAAAGGCAGGACAGGCCATGGAGAACTGGGAGCCTTGTTATGCTGATGGGCGGGATGTAAATTGCCAACAGACACTCGGGAGAAGTGTATGGTGTTTCCTGAAACATCTAAAAAACAAAGCAACAGAGCCTAGGGCACTGCAACTTATGGTCCTATAGCTTAGGGAAATTAAAATCAAAAAGACACAGCCACCCCAAAATTTGGAACGGCTCTGTTTACAAGAACCTCGTTTACAGTACAAGTTCAACATCGCAGAAAGTGAAAAATGGATAAAGAAGTTGTGGTATTTACTTACAAAGCAATATCACTCAGCAATGAAATCTGTGTCATCAGGCCCTTAGCAGCACAATGAGTGGATTCAGGTACGATGATTCTAACTGAAGTAAGTCACACAGAAAAAGAAACATCTTAAGTTATCAGTAATACACGGAATGTAAACTTGGCTACACAGGAACTGAATTACAGAACAGAACAGGGTCTCAAATTTAGAAAACCAACTTATGCTTGCTTAAGGGTAAAGGTGAGTTGGGGTGCTGCATAAAACCAGAGATTGAAATGAGCACAGATAAAGTTCCTTAAGCCAAATATGGAATAGACAAGAGCTACTCCTTGCTCAACGAAATGGACTCAACACCGCATATTAAACGCCTAAGAATGTACCTGACTAGTAAGTATCTTAAAACCTATGGATTGCTATGTCTCCGAAAGAGAATCAAGCATGTGTACAGGGGCATAAACGCAGCAGTGATAGGATTGGAGAGGTTCGGTGAGCAAATGAAGACCCTTTGAAGTCATATTGCATGGTAACCTTTCCACGGGTTTCAACTACCAAGGTTTTAGGTATTCTTCCTTCAGCTAAAACATGCATGTGGAACCCAGAGTATGATCAACCATGTGATCGGGAGACGTGTTCAAATATGTCTCAGTTTTCGTACCCTGGTACTCGGGTGCAACATTCCAGACACTTTACTAACACTCTCCCGACTTGGAGAGTCAGTCCCTTTAACCTCCTGTTTGGCCCAGTTTGCAATTTCTGCGGAAGATGAACAGGAATAGCGAGAACCAATGAGAGACTAGCTGGAGGTGTCTGGACGGGCAAATTTAACTCTCATTTCCCACCAGGAAGAGGAATTAACCAAAGGCTCAGCATGCCGTGCCGGAACCAGATTAGGGCCTGAAGCCATCCTGCGGTGTTGCGGCCAGCTCACAAGAAAGCGAGTTGAAGAAAGGAGCTCAGGGGCACTGTAATTCACAAACCTGCAGAGTTATAAATGACAGCTATCGTCCAAAAATAGACTGAAGTAAGGCTGCCAAGAGGACTTGAAAGCGGGGCAGCATTGCAGGAAACCGATTTCAGGAGGTAGACTGGAATTGCATTGAAAGCATAGGAAAAGAGGCAGAACGTCCACAATGATGCACTTGGCCAAAAAGGGCGTATGCGTTTTTTCCTGAATATATTCAGGAAAAACGCATACGCGCTTTTTGGCCAACCAAGCAAGCTTGCAAAGGAAATCTGCACTACAATGAAGTCTCACTTCCCCCCGGTCAAAAGGGCCATCTGAAAAAAGTGTAAACTCCAGAAAGGCAGGACAGGCCATGGAGAACTGGGAGCCTTGTTATGCTGATGGGCGGGATGTAAATTGCCAACAACCACTCGGGAGAAGTGTATGGTGTTTCCTGAAACATCTAAAAAACAAAGCAACAGAGCCTAGGGCACTTCCACTTATGGTCCTATAGCTTAGGGAAATTAAAATCAAAAAGACACAGCCACCCCAAAGTTTGGAAAGGCTCTGTTTACAAGAACCTCGTTTACAGTACAAGTTCAACATCGCAGAAAGTGAAAAATGGAGAAAGAAGTTGTGGTATTTACTTACAAAGCAATATCACTCAGCAATGAAATCTGTGTCATCAGGCCCTTAGCAGCACAATGAGTGGATTCAGGTATGATGATTCTAACTGAAATAAGTCACACAGAAAAAGAAACATCATAAGATATCAGTAATACACGGAATGTAAACTTGGCTACACAGGAACTGAATTACAGAACAGAACAGGGTCTCAAATTTAGAAAACCAACTTATTCTTGTTTAAGGGTAAAGGAGAGTTGGGGTGCTGCATAAAACCAGAGATTGAAATGAGCACAGATAAAGTTCCTTAAGCCAAATATGGAATAGACAAGAGCTACTCCTTGCTCAACGAAATGGACTCAACACCCCATATTAAACGCCTAAGAATGTACCTGACTAGTAAGTATCTTAAAACCTATGGATTGCTATGTCTCCGAAAGAGAATCAAGCATGTGTACAGGGGCATAAACGCAGCAGTGATAGGATTGGAGAGGTTCGGTGAGCAAATGAAGACCCTTTGAAGTCATATTGCATGGTAACCTTTCCACGGGTTTCAACTACCAAGGTTTTAGGTATTCTTCCTTCAGCTAAAACATGCATGTGGAACCCAGAGTATGATCAACCATGTGATCGGGAGACGTGTTCAAATATGTCTCAGTTTTCGTACCCTGGTACTCGGGTGCAACATTCCAGACACTTTACTAACACTCTCCCGACTTGGAGAGTCAGTCCCTTTAACCTCCTGTTTGGCCCAGTTTGCAATTTCTGCGGAAGATGAACAGGAATAGCGAGAACCAATGAGAGACTAGCTGGAGGTGTCTGGACGGGCAAATTTAACTCTCATTTCCCACCAGGAAGAGGAATTAACCAAAGGCTCAGCATGCCGTGCCGGAACCAGATTAGGGCCTGAAGCCATCCTGTGGTGTTGCGGCCAGCTCACAAGAAAGCGAGTTGAAGAAAGGAGCTCAGGGGCACTGTAATTCACAAACCTGCAGAGTTATAAATGACAGCTATCGTCCAAAAATAGACTGAAGTAAGGCTGCCAAGAGGACTTAAAAGCGGGGCAGCATTGCAGGAAACCGATTTCAGGAGGTAGACTGGAATTGCATTGAAAGCATAGGAAAAGAGGCAGAACGTCCACAATGATGCACTTGGCCAAAAAGGGCGTATGCGTTTTTTCCTGAATATATTCAGGAAAAAACGCATACGCGCTTTTTGGCCAACCAAGCAAGCTTGCAAAGGAAATCTGCACTACAATGAAGTCTCACTTCCCCCCGGTCAAAAGGGCCATCTGAAAAAAGTGTAAACTCCAGAAAGGCAGGACAGGCCATGGAGAACTGGGAGCCTTGTTATGCTGATGGGCGGGATGTAAATTGCCAACAACCACTCGGGAGAAGTGTATGGTGTTTCCTGAAACATCTAAAAAACAAAGCAACAGAGCCTAGGGCACTTCCACTTATGGTCCTATAGCTTAGGGAAATTAAAATCAAAAAGACACAGCCACCCCAAAGTTTGGAAAGGCTCTGTTTACAAGAACCTCGTTTACAGTACAAGTTCAACATCGCAGAAAGTGAAAAATGGATAAAGAAGTTGTGGTATTTACTTACAAAGCAATATCACTCAGCAATGAAATCTGTGTCATCAGGCCCTTAGCAGCACAATGAGTGGATTCAGGTATGATGATTCTAACTGAAATAAGTCACACAGAAAAAGAAACATCATAAGATATCAGTAATACACGGAATGTAAACTTGGCTACACAGGAACTGAATTACAGAACAGAACAGGGTCTCAAATTTAGAAAACCAACTTATTCTTGCTTAAGGGTAAAGGAGAGTTGGGGTGCTGCATAAAACCAGAGATTGAAATGAGCACAGATAAAGTTCCTTAAGCCAAATATGGAATAGACAAGAGCTACTCCTTGCTCAACGAAATGGACTCAACACCCCATATTAAACGCCTAAGAATGTACCTGACTAGTAAGTATCTTAAAACCTATGGATTGCTATGTCTCCGAAAGAGAATCAAGCATGTGTACAGGGGCATAAACGCAGCAGTGATAGGATTGGAGAGGTTCGGTGAGCAAATGAAGACCCTTTGAAGTCATATTGCATGGTACCCATTCCACGGGTTTCAACTACCCAGGTTTAAGGTATTCTTCCTTCAGCTAAAACATGCATGTGGAACCCAAGTATGATCAACCATGTGAACGGGAGACGTGTTCAAATATGTCTCAGTTTTCCTCCCCTGGTACTCGGTTGCAACATTCCAGACGCTTTACTAACACTCTCTCCACTTGGAGAGTCAGCGCCTTTAACCTCCTGTTTGGCCCAGTTTGCAATTTCTGCGGAAGATGAACAGGAATAGCGAGAACCAATGAGAGACTAGCTGGAGGTGTCTGGACGGGCAAATTTAACTCTCATTTCCCACCAGGAAGAGGAATTAACCAAAGGCTCAGCGTGCCGTGCTGGAACCAGATTAGCGCCTGAAGCCATCCTGCGGTGTTGCGGCCAGGGCACAAGAAAGCAAGTTGAAGAAAGGAGCTCAGGGGCACTGTAATTCACAAACCTGCAGAGTTATAAATGACAGCTATCGTCCAAAAATAGACTGAAGTAAGGCTGCCAAGAGGACTTGAAAGCGGGGCAGAATTGCAGGAAACCGATTTCAGGAGGTAGACTGGAATTGCATTGAAAGCATAGGAAAAGAGGCAGAACGTCCACAATGATGCACTTGGCCAAAAAGGGCGTATGCGTTTTTTCCTGAATATATTCAGGAAAAAACGCATACGCCCTTTTTGGCCAACCAAGCAAGCTTGCAAAGGAAATCTGCACTACAATGAAGTCTCACTTCCCCCCGGGCAAAAGGGCCATCTGAAAAAAGTGTAAAATCCAGAAAGGCAGGACAGGCCATGGAGAACTGGGAGCCTTGTTATGCTGATGGGCGGGATGTAAATTGCCAACAACCACTCGGGAGAAGTGTATGGTGTTTCCTGAAACATCTAAAAAACAAAGCAACAGAACCTAGGGCACTTCCACTTATGGTCCTATAGCTTAGGGAAATTAAAATCAAAAAGACACAGCCACCCCAAAGTTTGGAACGGCTCTGTTTACAAGAACCTCGTTTACAGTACAAGTTCAACATCGCAGAAAGTGAAAAATGGATAAAGAAGTTGTGGTATTTACTTACAAAGCAATATCACTCAGCAATGAAATCTGTGTCATCAGGCCCTTAGCAGCACTATGAGTGGATTCAGGTATGATGATTCTAACTGAAGTAAGTCACACAGAAAAAGAAACATCATAAGATATCAGTAATACACGGAATGTAAACTTGGCTACACAGGAACTGAATTACAGAACAGAACAGGGACTCAAATTTAGAAAACCAACTTATGCTTGCTTAAGGGTAAAGGTGAGTTGGGGTGCTGCATAAAACCAGAGATTGAAATGAGCACAGATAAAGTTCCTTAAGCCAAATATGGAATAGACAAGAGCTACTCCTTGCTCAACGAAATGCACTCAACACCCCATATTAAACGCCTAAGAATGTACCTGACTAGTAAGTATCTTAAAACCTATGGATTGCTATGTCTCCAAAAGAGAATCAAGCGTGTGTACAGGGGCATAAACGCAGCAGTGATAGGATTGGAGAGGTTCGGTGAGCAAATGAAGACCCTTTGAAGTCATATTGCATGGTACCCATTACACGGGTCTCAACTCTCCAGGTTTAAGGTATTCTTCCTTCAGCTAAAACATGCATGTGGAACCCAAGTATGATCAACCATGTGATCGGGAGACGTGTTCAAATATGTCTCAGTTTTCCTCCCCTGGTACTCGGGTGCAACATTCCAGACGCTTTACTAACACTCTCCCCACGTGGAGAGTCAGCGCCTTTAACCTCCTGTATGGCCCAGTTTGCAATTTCTGCGGAAGATGAACAGGAATAGCGAGAACCAATGAGAGACTAGCTGGAGGTGTCTGGACGGGCAAATTTAACTCTCATTTCCCACCAGGAAGAGGAAATAACCAAAGGCTCAGCGTGCCGTACTGGAACCAGATTAGGGCCTGAAGCCATCCTGCGGTGTTGCGGCCAGCTCAAAAGAAAGCGAGTTGAAGAAAGGAGCTCAGGGGCACTGTAATTCACAAACCTGCAGAGTTATAAATGACAGCTATCGTCCAAAAATAGACTGAAGTAAGGCTGCCAAGAGGACTTGAAAGCGGGGCAGAATTGCAGGAAACCGATTTCAGGAGGTAGACTGGAATTACATTGAAAGCATAGGAAAAGAGGCAGAACGTCCACAATGATGCACTTGGCCAAAAAGGGCGTATGCGTTTTTTCCTGAATATATTCAGGAAAAAACGCATACGTCCTTTTTGGCCAACGAAGCAAGCTTGCAAAGGAAATCTGCACGACAATGAAGTCTCACTTCCCCCCGGTCAAAAGGGCCATCTGAAAAAAGTGTAAAATCCAGAAAGGCAGGACAGGCCATGGAGAACTGGGAGCCTTGTTATGCTGAACGGCGGGATGTAAATTGCCAACAAACACTCGGGAGAAGTGTATGGTGTTTCCTGAAACATCTAAAAGACAAAGCAACAGAGCCTAGGGCACTTCCACTTATGGTCCTATAGCTTAGGGAAATTAAAATCAAAAAGACACAGCCACCCCAAAGTTTGGAATGGCTCTGTTTACAAGAACCTCGTTTACAGTACAAGTTCAACATCGCAGAAAGTGAAAAATGGATAAAGAAGTTGTGGTATTTACTTACAAAGCAATATCACTCAGCAATGAAATCTGTGTCATCAGGCCCTTAGCAGCACAATGAGTGGATTCAGGTATGATGATTCTAACTGAAGTAAGTCACACAGAAAAAGAAACATCATAAGATATCAGTAATACACGGAATGTAAACTTGGCTACACAGGAAATGAATTACAGAACAGAACAGGGACTCAAATTTAGAAAACCAACTTATGCTTGCTTAAGGGTAAAGGTGAGTTGGGGTGCTGCATAAAACCAGAGATTGAAATGAGCACAGATAAAGTTCCTTAAGTCAAATATGGAATAGACAAGAGCTACTCCTTGCTCAACGAAATGGACTCAACACCACATATTAAACGCCTAAGAATGTACCTGACTAGTAAGTATCTTAAAACCTATGGATTGCTATGTCTCCGAAAGAGAATCAAGCATGTGTACAGGGGCATAAACGCAGCAGTGATAGGATTGGAGAGGTTCGGTGAGCAAATGAAGACCCTTTGAAGTCATATTGCATGGTACCCATTCCACGGGTCTCAACTCTCCAGGTTTAAGGTATTCTTCCTTCAGCTAAAACATGCATGTGGAACCCAAGTATGATCAACCATGTGAACGGGAGACGTGTTCAAATATGTCTCAGTTTTCCTCCCCTGGTACTCGGGTGCAACATTCCAGACGCTTTACTAACACTCTCCCCACTTGGAGAGTCAGTCCCTTTAACCTCCTGTTTGGCCCAGTTTGCAATTTCTGCGGAAGATGAACAGGAATAGCGAGAACCAATGAGAGGCTAGCTGGAGGTGTCTGGACGGGCAAATTTAACTCTCATTTCCCACCAGGAAGAGGAAATAACCAAAGGCTCAGCGTGCCGTACCGAAACCAGATTAAGGCCTGAAGCCATCCTTCGGTGTTGCGGCCAGCTCAAAAGAAAGCGAGTTGAAGAAAGGAGCTCAGGGGCATTGTAATTCACAAAACTGCAGAGTTATAAATGACAGCTATTGTCCAAAAATATACTGAAGTAAGGCTGCCAAGAGGACTTGAAAGCGGGGCAGAATTGCAGGAAACCGATTTCAGGAGGTAGACTGGAATTACATTGAAAGCATAGGAAAAGAGGCAGAACGTCCACAATGATGCACTTGGCCAAAAAGGGCGTATGCGTTTTTTCCTGAATATATTCAGGAAAAAACGCATACGTCCTTTTTGGCCAACCAAGCAAGCTTGCAAAGGAAATCTGCACGACAATGAAGTCTCACTTCCCCCCGGTCAAAAGGGCCATCTGAAAAAAGTGTAAAATCCAGAAAGGCAGGACAGGCCATGGAGAACTGGGAGCCTTGTTATGCTGAAGGGCGGGATGTAAATTGCCAACAAACACTCGGGAGAAGTGTATGGTGTTTCCTGAAACATCTAAAAGACAAAGCAACAGAGCCTAGGGCACTTCCACTTATGGTCCTATAGCTTAGGGAAATTAAAATCAAAAAGACACAGCCACCCCAAAGTTTGGAATGGCTCTGTTTACAAGAACCTCGTTTACAGTACAAGTTCAACATCACAGAAAGTGAAAAATGGATAAAGAAGTTGTGGTATTTACTTACAAAGCAATATCACTCAGCAATGAAATCTGTGTCATCAGGCCCTTAGCAGCACAATGAGTGGATTCAGGTATGATGATTCTAACTGAAGTAAGTCACACAGAAAAAGAAACATCATAAGATATCAGTAATACATGGAATGTAAACTTGGCTACACAGGAAATGAATTACAGAACAGAACAGGTACTCAAATTTAGAAAACCAACTTATGCTTGCTTAAGGGTAAAGGTGAGTTGGGGTGCTGCATAAAACCAGAGATTGAAATGAGCACAGATAAAGTTCCTTAAGCCAAATATGGAATAGACAAGAGCTACTCCTTGCTCAACGAAATGGACTCAACAACGCATATTAAACGCCTAAGAATGTACCTGACTTGTAAGTATCTTAAAACCTATGGATTGCTATGTCTCCAAAAGAGAATCAAGCATGTGTACAGGGGCATAAACGCAGCAGTGATAGGATTGGAGAGGTTGGGTGAGCAAATGAAGACCCTTTGAACTCATATTGCATGGTACCCATTCCACGTGTTTCAACTACCTAGGTTTAAGGTATTCTTCCTTCATCTAAAACATGCATGTGGTACCTAGAGTATGATCAACCATGTGATCGGGAGACGTGTTCAAATATGTCTCAGTTTTCGTACCCTGGTACTCGGGTGCAACATTCCAGACGCTTTACTAACACTCTCCCGACTTGGAGAGTCAGTCCCTTTAACCTCCTGTTTGGCCCAGTTTGCAATTTCTGCGGAAGATGAACAGGAATAGCGAGAACCAATGGAGACTAGCTGGAGGTGTCTGGACGGGCAAATTTAACTCTCATTTCCTACCAGGAAGAGGAATTAACCAAAGGCTCAGCGTGCCATGCCAGAATCAGATTAGGGCCTGAAGCCATCCTGCGGTGTTGCGGCCAGGTCACAAGAAAGCGAGTTGAAGAAAGGAGCTCAGGGGCACTGTAATTCACAAACCTGCAGAGTTATAAATGACAGCTATCGTCCAGAAATAGACTGAAGTAAGGCTGCCAAGAGGACTTGAAAGCGGGGCAGAATTGCAGGAAACCGATTTCAGGAGGTAGACTGGAATTGCATTGAAAGCATAGGAAAAGAGGCAGAACGTCCACAATGATGCACTTGGCCAAAAAGGGCGTATGTGTTTTTTCCTGAATATATTCAGGAAAAAACGCATACGCCCTTTTTGGCCAACCAAGCAAGCTTGCAAAGGAAATCTGCACTACAATGAAGTCTCACTTCCCCCCAGTCAAAAGGGCCATCTGAAAAAAGTGTAAAATCCAGAAAGGCAGGACAGGCCATGGAGAACTGGGAGCCTTGTTATGCTGATGGGCGGGATGTAAATTGCCAACAGACACTCGGGAGAAGTGTATGGTGTTTCCTGAAACATCTAAAAAACAAAGCAACAGAGCCTAGGGCACTGCCACTTATGGTCCTATAGCTTAGGGAAATTAAAATCAAAAAGACACAGCCACCCCAAAGTTTGGGACGCCTCTGTTTACAAGAACCTCGTTTACAGTACAAGTTCAACATCGCAGAAAGTGAAAAATGGATAAAGAAGTTGTGGTATTTACTTACAAAGCAATATCACTCAGCAATGAAATCTGTGTCATCAGGCCCTTAGCATCACAATGAGTGGATGCAGGTATGATGATTCTAACTGAAATAAGTCACACAGAAAATGAAACATCATAAGATATCAGTAATACACGGAATGTAAACTTGGCTACACAGGAACTGAATTACAGAACAGAACAGGGTCTCAAATTTAGAAAACCAACTTATGCTTGCTTAAGGGTAAAGGTGAGTTGGGGTGCTGCATAAAACCAGAGATTGAAATGAGCACAGATAAAGTTCCTTAAGTCAAATATGGAATAGACAAGAGCTACTCCTTGCTCAACGAAATGGACTCAACACCGCATATTAAATGCCTAAGAATGTACCTGACTAGTAAGTATCTTAAAACCTATGGATTGCTATGTCTCCGAAAGAGAATCAAGCATGTGTACAGGGGCATAAACGCAGCAGTGATAGGATTGGAGAGGTTCGGTGAGCAAATGAAGACCCTTTGAAGTCATATTGCATGGTACCCATTCCACGGGTCTCAACTCTCCAGGTTTAAGGTATTCTTCCTTCAGCTAAAACATGCATGTGGAACCCAAGTATGATCAACCATGTGAACGGGAGACGTGTTCAAATATGTCTCAGTTTTCCTCCCCTGGTACTCGGGTGCAACATTCCAGACGCTTTACTAACACTCTCCCCACTTGGAGAGTCAGCGCCTTTAACCTCCTGTTTGGCCCAGTTTGCAATTTCTGCGGAAGATGAACAGGAATAGCGAGAACCAATGAGAGGCTAGCTGGAGGTGTCTGGACGGGCAAATTTAACTCTCATTTCCCACCAGGAAGAGGAAATAACCAAAGGCTCAGCATGCCGTACCGGAACCAGATTAGGGCCTGAAGCCATCCTGCGGTGTTGCGGCCAGCTCAAAAGAAAGCGAGTTGAAGAAAGGAGCTCAGGGGCACTGTAATTCACAAACCTGCAGAGTTATAAATGACAGCTATTGTCCAAAAATATACTGAAGTAAGGCTGCCAAGAGGACTTGAAAGCGGGGCAGAATTGCAGGAAACCGATTTCAGGAGGTAGACTGGAATTACATTGAAAGCATAGGAAAAGAGGCAGAACGTCCACAATGATGCACTTGGCCAAAAAGGGCGTATGCGTTTTTTCCTGAATATATTCAGGAAAAAACGCATACGCCCTTTTTGGCCAACCAAGCAAGCTTGCAAAGGAAATCTGCACTACAATGAAGTCTCACTTCCCCCCGGGCAAAAGGGCCATCTGAAAAAAGTGTAAAATCCAGAAAGGCAGGACAGGCCATGGAGAACTGGGAGCCTTGTTATGCTGATGGGCGGGATGTACATTGCCAACAACCACTCGGGAGAAGTGTATGGTGTTTCCTGAAACATCTAAAAAACAAAGCAACAGAACCTAGGGCACTTCCACTTATGGTCCTATAGCTTAGGGAAATTAAAATCAAAAAGACACAGCCAGCCCAAAGTTTGGAATGGCTCTGTTTACAAGAACCTCGTTTCCAGTACAAGTTCAACATCGCAGAAAGTGAAAAATGGATAAAGAAGTTGTGGTATTTACTTACAAAGCAATATCACTCAGCAATGAAATCTGTGTCATCAGGCCCTTAGCAGCACAATGAGTGGATTCAGGTATGATGATTCTAACTGAAGTAAGTCACACAGAAAAAGAAACATCATAAGATATCAGTAATACACGGAATGTAAACTTGGCTACACAGGAACTGAATTACAGAACAGAACAGGGACTCAAATTTAGAAAACCAACTTATGCTTGCTTAAGGGTAAAGGTGAGTTGGGGTGCTGCATAAAACCAGAGATTGAAATGAGCACAGATAAAGTTCCTTAAGCCAAATATGGAATAGACAAGAGCTACTCCTTGCTCAACGAAATGGACTCAACAACGCATATTAAACGCCTAAGAATGTACCTGACTTGTAAGTATCTTAAAACCTATGGATTGCTATGTCTCCAAAAGAGAAGCAAGCATGTGTACAGGGGCATAAACGCAGCAGTGATAGGATTGGAGAGGTTGGGTGAGCAAATGAAGACCCTTTGAACTCATATTGCATGGTACCCATTCCACGTGTTTCAACTACCTAGGTTTAAGGTATTCTTCCTTCATCTAAAACATGCATGTGGAACCTAGAGTATGATCAACCATGTGATCGGGAGACGTGTTCAAATATGTCTCAGTTTTCCTTCCCTGGTACTCGGGTGCAACATTCCAGACGCTTTACTAACACTCTCCCGACTTGGAGAGTCAGTCCCTTTAACCTCCTGTTTAGCCCAGTTTGCAATTTCTGCGGAAGATGAACAGGAATAGCGAGAACCAATGGAGACTAGCTGGAGGTGTCTGGACGGGCAAATTTAACTCTCATTTCCTACCAGGAAGAGGAATTAACCAAAGGCTCAGCGTGCCATGCCAGAATCAGATTAGGGCCTGAAGCCATCCTGCGGTGTTGCGGCCAGGTCACAAGAAAGCGAGTTGAAGAAAGGAGCTCAGGGGCACTGTAATTCACAAACCTGCAGAGTTATAAATGACAGCTATCGTCCAAAAATATACTGAAGTAAGGCTGCCAAGAGGACTTGAAAGCGGGGCAGAATTGCAGGAAACCGATTTCAGGAGGTAGACTGGAATTGCATTGAAAGCATAGGAAAAGAGGCAGAACGTCCACAATGATGCACTTGGCCAAAAAGGGCGTATGCGTTTTTTCCTGAATATATTCAGGAAAAAACGCATACGCCCTTTTTGGCCAACCAAGCAAGCTTGCAAAGGAAATCTGCACTACAATGAAGTCTCACTTCCCCCCAGTCAAAAGGGCCATCTGAAAAACGTGTAAAATCCAGAAAGGCAGGACAGGCCATGGAGAACTGGGAGCCTTGTTATGCTGATGGGCGGGATGTAAATTGCCAACAGACACTCGGGAGAAGTGTATGGTGTTTCCTGAAACATCTAAAAAACAAAGCAACAGAGCCTAGGGCACTGCCACTTATGGTCCTATAGCTTAGGGAAATTAAAATCAAAAAGACACAGCCACCCCAAAGTTTGGGACGCCTCTGTTTACAAGAACCTCGTTTACAGTACAAGTTCAACATCGCAGAAAGTGAAAAATGGATAAAGAAGTTGTGGTATTTACTTACAAAGCAATATCACTCAGCAATGAAATCTGTGTCATCAGGCCCTTAGCATCACAATGAGTGGATGCAGGTATGATGATTCTAACTGAAATAAGTCACACAGAAAATGAAACATCATAAGATATCAGTAATACACGGAATGTAAACTTGGCTACACAGGAACTGAATTACAGAACAGAACAGGGTCTCAAATTTAGAAAACCAACTTATGCTTGCTTAAGGTTAAAGGTGAGTTGGGGTGCTGCATAAAACCAGAGATTGAAATGAGCACAGATAAAGTTCCTTAAATCAAATATGGAATAGACAAGAGCTACTCCTTGCTCAACGAAATGGACTCAACACCGCATATTAAACGCCTAAGAATGTACCTGACTAGTAAGTATCTTAAAACCTATGGATTGCTATGTCTCCGAAAGAGAATCAAGCATGTGTACAGGGGCATAAACGCAGCAGTGATAGGATTGGAGAGGTTCGGTGAGCAAATGAAGACCCTTTGAAGTCATATTGCATGGTACCCATTCCACGGGTCTCAACTCTCCAGGTTTAAGGTATTCTTCCTTCAGCTAAAACATGCATGTGGAACCCAAGTATGATCAACCATGTGAACGGGAGACGTGTTCAAATATGTCTCAGTTTTCCTCCCCTGGTACTCGGGTGCAACATTCCAGACGCTTTACTAACACTCTCCCCACTTGGAGAGTCAGCGCCTTTAACCTCCTGTTTGGCCCAGTTTGCAATTTCTGCGGAAGATGAACAGGAAGAGCGAGAACCAATGAGAGGCTAGCTGGAGGTGTCTGGACGGGCAAATTTAACTCTCATTTCCCACCAGGAAGAGGAAATAACCAAAGGCTCAGCGTGCCGTACCGGAACCAGATTAGGGCCTGAAGCCATCCTGCGGTGTTGCGGCCAGCTCACAAGAAAGCGAGTTGAAGAAAGGAGCTCAGGGGCACTGTAATTCACAAACCTGCAGAGTTATAAATGACAGCTATCGTCCAAAAATAGACTGAAGTAAGGCTGCCAAGAGGACTTGAAAGCGGGGCAGAATTGCAGGAAACCGATTTCAGGAGGTAGACTGGAATTGCATTGAAAGCATAGGAAAAGAGGCAGAACGTCCACAATGATGCACTTGGCCAAAAAGGGCGTATGCGTTTTTTCCTGAATATATTCAGGAAAAAACGCATACGCCCTTTTTGGCCAACCAAGCAAGCTTGCAAAGGAAATCTGCACTACAATGAAGTCTCACTTCCCCCCGGTCAAAAGGGCCATCTGAAAAAAGTGTAAAATCCAGAAAGGCAGGACAGGCCATGGAGAACTGGGAGCCTTGTTATGCTGATGGGCGGGATGTAAATTGCCAACAGACACTCGGGAGAAGTGTATGGTGTTTCCTGAAACATCTAAAAAACAAAGCAACAGAACCTAGGGCACTTCCACTTATGGTCCTATAGCTTAGGGAAATTAAAATCAAAAAGACACAGCCACCCCAAAGTTTGGAACTGCTCTGTTTACAAGAACCTCGTTTACAGTACAAGTTCAACATCACAGAAAGTGAAAAATTGAGAAAGAAGTTGTGGTATTTACTTACAAAGCAATATCACTCAGCAATGAAATCTGTGTCATCAGGCCCTTAGCAGCACAATGAGTGGATTCAGGTATGATGATTCTAACTGAAGTAAGTCACACAGAAAAAGAAACATCATAAGATATCAGTAATACACGGAATGTAAACTTGGCTACACAGGAACTGAATTACAGAACAGAACAGGGACTCAAATTTAGAAAAACAACTTATGCTTGCTTAAGGGTAAAGGTGAGTTGGGGTGCTGCATAAAACCAGAGATTGAAATGAGCACAGATAAAGTTCCTTAAGCCAAATATGGAATAGACAAGAGCTACTCCTTGCTCAACGAAATGGACTCAACACTGCATATTAAACGCCTAAGAATGTACCTGACTTGTAAGTATCTTAAAACCTATGGATTGCTATGTCTCCAAAAGAGAATCAAGCATGTGTACAGGGGCATAAACGCAGCAGTGATAGGATTGGAGAGGTTCGGTGAGCAAATGAAGACCCTTTGAAATCATATTGCATGGTACCCATTCCACGGGTTTCAACTACCCAGGTTTAAGGTATTCTTCCTTCAGCTAAAACATGCATGTGGAACCTAGAGTATGATCAACCATGTGATCGGGAGACGTGTTCAAATATGTCTCAGTTTTCGTACCCTGGTACTCGGGTGCAACATTCCAGACGCTTTACTAACACTCTCCCCACTTGGAGAGTCAGTCCCTTTAACCTCCTGTTTGGCCCAGTTTGCAATTTCTGCGGAAGATGAACAGGAATAGCGAGAACCAATGGAGACTAGCTGGAGGTGTCTGGACGGGCAAATTTAACTCTCATTTCCTACCACGAAGAGGAATTAACCAAAGGCTCAGCGTGCCATGCCAGAATCAGATTAGGGCCTGAAGCCATCCTGTGGTGTTGCGGCCAGCTCAAAAGAAAGCGAGTTGAAGAAAGGAGCTCAGGGGCACTGTAATTCACAAACCTGCAGAGTTATAAATGACAGCTATCGTCCAAAAATAGACTGAAGTAAGGCTGCCAAGAGGACTTGAAAGCGGGGCAGAATTGCAGGAAACCGATTTCAGGAGGTAGACTGGAATTGCATTGAAAGCATAGGAAAAGAGGCAGAAGGTCCACAATGATGCACTTGGCCAAAAAGGGCGTATGCGTTTTTCCTGAATATAATCAGGAAAAAACGCATACGCCCTTTTTGGCCAACCAAGCAAGCTTGCAAAGGAAATCTGCACTACAATGAAGTCTCACTTCCCCCCGGTCAAAAGGGCCATCTGAAAAAAGTGTAAAATCCAGAAAGGCAACAGGCCATTGAGAACTGGGTACCTTGTTATGCTGATGGGCGGGATGTAAATTGCCAACAGACACTCGGGAGAAGTGTATGGTGTTTCCTGAAACATCTAAAAAACAAAGCAACAGAGCCTAGGGCACTTCCACTTATGGTCCTATAGCTTAGGGAAATTAAAATCAAAAAGACACAGCCACCCCAAAGTTTGGAACGGCTCTGTTTACAAGAACCTCATTTACAGTACAAGTTCAACATCGCAGAAAGTGAAAAATGGATAAAGAACTTGTGGTACTTACGTACAATGCAGTATCACTCAGCAATGAAATCTATGTCATCAGGCCCGTAGCAGCATAATGAGTAGATTCAGGTACGATGATTCTAACTGAAATAAGTCACACAGAAAAAGAAACATCATAAGATATCACTAATACACGGAATGTAAACTTGGCTACACAGGAACTGAATTCCAAAACAGAACATGTTCTCAAATTTAGAAAACCAACTTATGCTTGCTTAAGGGGAAAGGTGAGTTGGGTTGCTGCATAAAACCAGAGATTGAAATGAGCACAGATAAAGTTCCTTAAGCCAAATATGGAATAGACAAGAGCTACTCCTTGCTCAACGAAATGGACTCAACACCCCATATTAAACGCCTAAGAATGTACCTGACTAGTAAGTATCTTAAAACCTATGGATTGCTATGTCTCCGAAAGAGAATCAAGCATGTGTACAGGGGCATAAAGGCAGCAGTGATAGGATTGGAGAGGTTTAGTGAGCAAATGAAGACCCTTTGAAGTCATATTGCATGGTACCCATTCCACGGGTCTCAACTCTCCAGGTTGAAGGTATTCTTCCTTCAGCTAAAACATGCATGTGGAACCCAAGTATGATCAACCATGTGAACGGGAGACGTGTTCAAATATGTCTCAGTTTTCCTCCCCTGGTACTCGGGTGCAACATTCCAGACGCTTTACTAACACTCTCCCCACTTGGAGAGTCAGCGCCTTTAACCTCCTGTTTGGCCCAGTTTGCAATTTCTGCGGAAGATGAACAGGAATAGCGAGAACCAATGAGAGGCTAGCTGGAGGTGTCTGGACGGGCAAATTTAACTCTCATTTCCCACCAGGAAGAGGAAATAACCAAAGGCTCAGCGTGCCGTACCGGAACCAGATTAGGGCCTGAAGCCATCCTGCGGTGTTGCGGCCAGCTCACAAGAAAGCGAGTTGAAGAAAGGAGCTCAGGGGCACTGTAATTCACAAACCTGCAGAGTTATAAATGACAGCTATTGTCCAAAAATAGACTGAAGTAAGGCTGCCAAGAGGACTTGAAAACGGGGCAGAATTGCAGGAAACCGATTTCAGGAGGTAGACTGGAATTGCATTGAAAGCATAGGAAAAGAGGCAGAACGTCCACAATGATGCACTTGGCCAAAAAGGGCGTATGCGTTTTTTCCTGAATATATTCAGGAAAAAACGCATACGCCCTTTTTGGCCAACCAAGCAAGCTTGCAAAGGAAATCTGCACTACAATGAAGTCTCACTTCCCCCCGGTCAAAAGGGCCATCTGAAAAAAGTGTAAAATCCAGAAAGGCAGGACAGGCCATGGAGAACTGGGAGCCTTGTTATGCTGATGGGCGGGATATAAATTGCCAACAACCACTGGGGAGAAGTGTATGGTGTTTCCTGAAACATCTAAAAAACAAAGCAACAGAGCCTAGGGCACTTCCACTTATGGTCCTATAGCTTAGGGAAATTAAAATCAAAAAGACACAGCCACCCCAAAGTTTGGAACGGCTCTGTTTACAAGAACCTCGTTTACAGTACAAGTTCAACATCGCAGAAAGTGAAAAATGGATAAAGAACTTGTGGTACTTACGTACAATGCATTATCACTCAGCAATGAAATCTATGTCATCAGGCCCGTAGCAGCATAATGAGTAGATTCAGGTACGATGATTCTAACTGAAATAAGTCACACAGAAAAAGAAACATCATAAGATATCACTAATACACGGAATGTAAACTTGGCTACACAGGAACTGAATTCCAAAACAGAACAGGTTCTCAAATTTAGAAAACCAACTTATGCTTGCTTAAGGGGAAAGGTGAGTTGGGTTGCTGCATAAAACCAGAGATTGAAATGAGCACAGATAAAGTTCCTTAAGCCAAATATGGAATAGACAAGAGCTACTCCTTGCTCAACCAAATGGACTCAACAACGCATATTAAACGCCTAAGAATGTACCTGACTAGTAAGTATCTTAAAACCTATGGATTGCTATGTCTCCGAAAGAGAATCAAGCATGTGTACAGGGGCATAAACGCAGCAGTGATAGGATTGGAGAGGTTCGGTGAGCAAATGAAGACCCTTTGAAGTCATATTGCATGGTACCCATTCCACGGGTTTCAACTACCCAGGTTTTAGGTATTCTTCCTTCAGCTAAAACATGCATGTGGAACCCAGAGTATGATCAACCATGTGATCGGGAGACGTGTTCAAATATGTCTCAGTTTTCCTCCCCTGGTACTCGGGTGCAACATTCCAGACGCTTTACTAACACTCTCCCCACTTGGAGAGTCAGCGCCTTTAACCTCCTGTTTGGCCCAGTTTGCAATTTCTGCGGAAGATGAACAGGAAGAGCGAGAACCAATGAGAGGCTAGCTGGAGGTGTCTGGACGGGCAAATTTAACTCTCATTTCCCAACAGGAAGAGGAAATAACCAAAGGCTCAGCGTGCCGTACCGGAACCAGATTAGGGCCTGAAGTCATCCTGCGGTGTTGCGGCCAGCTCAAAAGAAACCGAGTTGAAGAAAGGAGCACAGGGGCACTGTAATTCACAAACCTGCAGAGTTATAAATGACAGCTATCGTCCAAAAATAGACTGAAGTAAGGCTGCCAAGAGGACTTGAAAGCGGGGCAGAATTGCAGGAAACCGATTTCAGGAGGTAGACTGGAATTGCATTGAAAGCATAGGAAAAGAGGCAGAACGTCCACAATGATGCACTTGGCCAAAAAGGGCGTATGCGTTTTTTCCTGAATATAATCAGGAAAAAACGCATACGCCCTTTTTGGCCAACCAAGCAAGCTTGCAAAGGAAATCTGCACTACAATGAAGTCTCACTTCCCCCCGGTCAAAAGGGCCATCTGAAAAAAGTGTAAAATCCAGAAAGGCAACAGGCCATTGAGAACTGGGAGCCTTGTTATGCTGATGGGCGGGATGTAAATTGCCAACAGACACTCGGGAGAAGTGTATGGTGTTTCCTGAAACATCTAAAAAACAAAGCAACAGAGCCTAGGGCACTTCCACTTATGGTCCTATAGCTTAGGGAAATTAAAATCAAAAAGACACAGCCACCCCAAAGTTTGGAACGGCTCTGTTTACAAGAACCTCGTTTACAGTACAAGTTCAACATCGCAGAAAGTGAAAAATGGATAAAGAAGTTGTGGTATTTACTTACAAAGCAATATCACTCAGCAATGAAATCTGTGTCATCAGGTCCTTAGCAGCACAATGAGTGGATTCAGGTATGATGATTCTAACTGAAATAAGTCACACAGAAAAAGAAACATCATAAGATATCAGTAATACGCGGAATGTAAACTTGGCTACACAGGAACTGAATTACAGAACAGAACAGGGTCTCAAATTTAGAAAACCAACTTATGCTTGCTTAAGGGTAAAGGTGAGTTGGGGTGCTGCATAAAACCAGAGATTGAAATGAGCACAGATAAAGTTCCTTAAGCCAAATATGGAATAGAGAAGAGCTACTCCTTGCTCAACGAAATGGACTCAACACCCCATATTAAACGCCTAAGAATGTACCTGACTAGTAAGTATCTTAAAACCTATGGATTGCTATGTCTCTGAAAGAGAATCAAGCATGTGTACAGGGGCATAAACGCAGCAGTGATAGGATTGGAGAGGTTCGGTGAGCAAATGAAGACCCTTTGAAGTCATATTGCATGGTACCCATTCCACAGGTTTCAACTACCCAGGTTTTAGGTATTCTTCCTTCAGCTAAAACATGCATGTGGAACCCAGAGTATGATCAACCATGTGATCGGGAGACGTGTTCAAATATGTCTCAGTTTTCCTCCCCTGGTACTCGGGTGCAACATTCCAGACGCTTTACTAACACTCTCCCCTCTTGGAGAGTCAGCGCCTTTAACCTCCTGTTTGGCCCAGTTTGCAATTTCTGCGGAAGATGAACAGGAATAGCGACAACCAATGAGAGGCTAGCTGGAGGTGTCTGGACGGGCAAATTTAACTCTCATTTCCCACCATGAGGAGGAAATAACCAAAGGCTCAGCGTGCCGTGCCAGAACCAGATTAGGGCATGAAGCCATCCTGCGGTGTTGCGGCCAGGTCACAAGAAAGCGAGTTGAAGAAAGGAGCTCAGGGGCACTGTAATTCACAAACCTGCAGAGTAATAAATGACAGCTATCGTCCAAAAATAGACTGAAGTAAGGCTGCCAAGAGGACTTGAAAGCGGGGCAGAATTGCAGGAAACCGATTTCAGGAGGTAGACTGAAATTGCATTGAAAGCATAGGAAAAGAGGCAGAAGGTCCACAATGATGCACTTGGCCAAAAAGGGCGTATGCGTTTTTTCCTGAATATAATCAGGAAAAAACGCATACGCACTTTTTGGCCAACCAAGCAAGCTTGCACAGGAAATCTGCACTACAATGAAGTCTCACTTCCCCCCGGTCAAAAGGGCCATCTGAAAAAAGTGTAAAATCCAGAAAGGCAGGACAGGCCATGGAGAACAGGGAGCCTTGTTATGCTGATGGGCGGGATGTAAATTGCCAACAACCACTCAGGAGAAGTGTATGGTGTTTCCTGAAACATCTAAAAAACAAAGCAACAGAACCTAGGGCACTTCCACTTATGGTCCTATAGCTTAGGGAAATTAAAATCAAAAAGACACAGCCACCCCAAAGTTTGGAACGGCTCTGTTTACAAGAACCTCGTTTACAGTACAAGTTCAACATCGCAGAAAGTGAAAAATGGATAAAGAAGTTGTGGTATTTACTTACAAAGCAATATCACTCAGCAATGAAATCTGTGTCATCAGGCCCTTAGCAGCACAATGAGTGGATTCAGGTATGATGATTCTAACTGAAATAAGTCACACAGAAAAAGAAACATCATAAGATATCAGTAATACACGGAATGTAAAAATGGCTACACAGGAACTGAATTACAGAACAGAACAGGGTCTCAAATTTAGAAAACCAACTTATTCTTGCTTAAGGGTAAAGGTGAGTTGGGGTGCTGCATAAAACCAGAGATTGAAATGAGCACAGATAAAGTTCCTTAAGCCAAATATGGAATAGACAAGAGCTACTCCTTGCTCAACGAAATGGACTCAACACCCCATATTAAACGCCTAAGAATGTACCTGACTAGTAAGTATCTTAAAACCTATGGATTGCTATGTCTCCGAAAGAGAATCAAGCATGTGTACAGGGGCATAAACGCAGCAGTGCTAGGATTGGAAAGGTTCAGTGAGCAAATGAAGACCCTTTGAAGTCATATTGCATGGTACCCATTCCACAGGTTTCACCTACCCAGGTTTAAGGTATTCTTCCTTCAGCTAAAACATGCATGTGGAACCTAGAGTATGATCAACCATGTGATCGGGAGACGTGTTCAAATATGTCTCAGTTTTCCTCCCCTGGTACTCGGGTGCAGCATTCCAGACGCTTTACTAACCCTCTCCCCACTTGGAGAGTCAGTCCCTTTAACCTCCTGTTTGGCCCAGTTTGCAATTTCTGCGGAAGATGAACAGGAATAGCGAGAACCAATGAGAGGCTAGCTGGAGGTGTCTGGACGGGCAAATTTAACTCTCATTTCCCACCAGGAAGAGGAATTAACCAAAGGCTCAGCATGCCGGGCCGGAACCAGATTAGGGCCTGAAGCCATCCTGCGGTGTTGCGGCCAGGTCACAAGAAAGCGAGTTGAAGAAAGGAGCTCAGGGGCACTGTAATTCACAAACCTGCAGAGTTATAAATGACAGCTATCGTCCAAAAATAGACTGAAGTAAGGCTGCCAAGAGGACTTGAAAGTGGGGCAGAATTGCAGGAAACCGATTTCAGGAGGTAGACTGGAATTGCATTGAAAGCATAGGAAAAGAGGCAGAACGTCCACAATGATGCACTTGGCCAAAAAGGGCGTATGCGTTTTTTCCTGAATATAATCAGGAAAAAACGCATACGCACTTTTTGGCCAACCAAGCAAGCTTGCAAAGAAAATCTGCACTACAATGAAGTCTCACTTCCCCCCGGTCAAAAGGGCCATCTGAAAAAAGTGTAAAATCCAGAAAGGCAACAGGCCATTGAGAACTGGGAGTCTTGTTATGCTGATGGGCGGGATGTAAATTGTCAACAGACACTCGGGAGAAGTGTATGGTGTTTCCTGAAACATCTAAAAAACAAAGCAACAGAGCCTAGGGCACTTCCACTTATGGTCCTATAGCTTAGGGAAATTAAAATCAAAAAGACACAGCCACCCCAAAGTTTGGAACGGCTCTGTTTACAAGAACCTCGTTTACAGTACAAGTTCAACATCGCAGAAAGTGAAAAATGGATAAAGAACTTGTGGTACTTACGTACAATGCAGTATCACTCAGCAATGAAATCTATGTCATCAGGCCCGTAGCAGCATAATGAGTAGATTCAGGTACGATGATTCTAACTGAAATAAGTCACACAGAAAAAGAAACATCATAAGATATCACTAATACACGGAATGTAAACTTGGCTACACAGGAACTGAATTCCAAAACAGAACAGGTTATCAAATTTAGAAAACCAACTTATGCTTGCTTAAGGGGAAAGGTGAGTTGGGTTGCTACATAAAACCAGAGATTGAAATGAGCACAGATAAAGTTCCTTAAGCCAAATATGGAATAGACAAGAGCTACTCCTTGCTCAACGAAATGGACTCAACACCGCATATTAAACGCCTAAGAATGTACCTGACTAGTAAGTATCTTAAAACCTATGGATTGCTATGTCTCCGAAAGAGAATCAAGCATGTGTACAGGGGCATAATCGCAGCAGTGATAGGATTGGAGAGGTTCGGTGAGCAAATGAAGACCCTTTGAAGTCATATTGCATGGTACCCATTCCACGTGTTTCAACTACCCAGGTTTTAGGTATTCTTCCTTCAGGTAAAACATGCATGTGGAACCCAGAGTATGATCAACCATGTGATCAGGAGACGTGTTCAAATATGTCTCAGTTTTCCTCCCCTGGTACTCGGGTGCAACATTCCAGACGCTTTACTAACACTCTCCCCACTTGGAGAGTCAGCGCCTTTAACCTCCTGTTTGGCCCAGTTTGCAATTTCTGCGGAAGATGAACAGGAATAGCGAGAACCAATGAGAGGCTAGCTGGAGGTGTCTGGACGGGCAAATTTAACTCTCATTTCCCACCAGGAAGAGGAAATAACCAAAGGCTCAGCGTGCCGTACTGGAACCAGATTAGGGCCTGAAGCCATCCTGCGCTGTTGCGGCCAGCTCAAAAGAAAGCGAGTTGAAGAAAGGAGCTCAGGGGCACTGTAATTCACAAACCTGCAGAGTTATAAATGACAGCTATCGTCCAAAAAGAGACTGAAGTAAGGCTGCCAAGAGGACTTGAAAGCGGGGCAGAATTGCAGGAAACCGATTTCAGGATGTAGACTGGAATTGCATTGAAAGCATAGGAAAAGAGGCAGAACGTCCACAATGATGCACTTGGCCAAAAAGGGCGTATGCGTTTTTTCCTGAATATATTCAGGAAAAAACGCATACGCCCTTTTTGGCCAACCAAGCAAGCTTGCAAAGGAAATCTGCACTACAATGAAGTCTCACTTCCCCCCGGTCAAAAGGGCCATCTGAAAAAAGTGTAAAATCCAGAAAGGCAGGACAGGCCATGGAGAACTGGGAGCCTTGTTATGCTGATGGGCGGGATGTAAATTGCCAAATACCACTCGGGAGAAGTGTATGGTGTTTCCTGAAACATCTAAAAAACAAAGCAACAGAACCTAGGGCACTTCCACTTATGGTCCTATAGCTTAGGGAAATTAAAATCAAAAAGACACAGCCACCCCAAAGTTTGGAACGGCTCTGTTTACAAGAACCTCGTTTACAGTACAAGTTCAACATCGCAGAAAGTGAAAAATGGATAAAGAAGTTGTGGTATTTACTTACAAAGCAATATCACTCAGCAATGAAATCTGTGTCATCAGGCCCTTAGCAGCACAATGAGTGGATTCAGGTATGATGATTCTAACTGAAATAAGTCACACAGAAAAAGAAACATCATAAGATATCAGTAATACACGGAATGAAAACTTGGCTACACAGGAACTGAATTACAGAACAGAACAGGGTCTCAAATTTAGAAAACCAACTTATTCTTGCTTAAGGGTAAAGGTGAGTTGGGGTGCTGCATAAAACCAGAGATTGAAATGAGCACAGATAAAGTTCCTTAAGCCAAATATGGAATAGACAAGAGCTACTCCTTGCTCAACGAAATGGACTCAACACCCCATATTAAACGCCTAAGAATGTACCTGACTAGTAAGTATCTTAAAACCTATGGATTGCTATGTCTCCGAAAGAGAATCAAGCATGTGTACAGGGGCATAAACGCAGCAGTGATAGGATTGGAGAGGTTCGGTGAGCAAATGAAGACCCTTTGAAGTCATATTGCATGGTACCCATTCCACGGGTTTCAACTACCCAGGTTTAAGGTATTCTTCCTTCAGCTAAAACATGCATGTGGAACCTAGAGTATGATCAACCATGTGATTGGGAGACGTGTTCAAATATGTCTCAGTTTTCCTCCCCTGGTACTCGGGTGCAACATTCCAGACGCTTTACTAACACTCTCCCCACTTGGAGAGTCAGTCCCTTTAACCTCCTGTTTGGCCCAGTTTGCAATTTCTGCGGAAGATGAACAGGAATAGCGAGAACCAATGAGAGGCTAGCTGGAGGTGTCTGGACGGGCAAATTTAACTCTCATTTCCCACCAGGAAGAGGAATTAACCAAAGGCTCAGCGTGCCGTGCCGGAACCAGATTAGGGCCTGAAGCCATCCTGCGGTGTTGCGGCCAGCTCAAAAGAAAGCGAGTTGAAGAAAGGAGCTCAGGGGCACTGTAATTCACAAACCTGCAGAGTTATAAATGACAGCTATCGTCCAAAAATAGACTGAAGTAAGGCTGCCAAGAGGACTTGAAAGCGGGGCAGAATTGCAGGAAACCGATTTCAGGAGGTAGACTGGAATTGCATTGAAAGCATAGGAAGAGAGGCAGAACGTCCACAATGATGCACTTGGCCAAAAAGGGCGTATGCGTTTTTTCCTGAATATATTCAGGAAAAAACACATACGCCCTTTTTGGCCAACCAAGCAAGCTTGCAAAGGAAATCTGCACTACAATGAAGTCTCACTTCCCCCCCGGTCAAAAGGGCCATCTGAAAAAAGTGTAAAATCCAGAAAGGCAGGACAGGCCATGGAGAACTGGGAGCCTTGTTATGCTGATGGGCGGGATGTAAATTGCCAACAGACACTCGGGAGAAGTGTATGGTGTTTCCTGAAACATCTAAAAAACAAAGCAACAGAGCCTAGGGCACTGCCACTTATGGTCCTATAGCTTAGGGAAATTAAAATCAAAAAGACACAGCCACCCCAAAGTTTGGGACGCCTCTGTTTACAAGAACCTCATTTACAGTACAAGTTCAACATCGCAGAAAGTGAAAAATGGATAAAGAACTTGTGGTACTTACGTACAATGCAGTATCACTCAGCAATGAAATCTATGTCATCAGGCCCGTAGTAGCATAATGAGTGGATTCAGGTACGATGATTCTAACTGAAATAAGTCACACAGAAAAAGAAACATCATAAGATATCACTAATACACGGAATGTAAACTTGGCTACACAGGAACTGCATTCCAAAACAGAACAGGGTCTCAAATTTAGAAAACCAACTTATGCTTGCTTAAGGGTAAAGGTGAGTTGGGGTGCTGCATAAAACCAGAGATTGAAATGAGCACAGATAAAGTTCCTTAAGCCAAATATGGAATAGACAAGAGCTACTCCTTCCTCAACGAAATGGACTCAAAACCCCATATTAAACCCCTAAGAATGTACCTGACTAGTAAGTATCTTAAAACCTATGGATTGCTATGTCTCCAAAAGAGAATCAAGCGTGTGTACAGGGGAATAAACGCAGCAGTGATAGGATTGGAGAGGTTCGGTGAGCAAATGAAGACCCTTTGAAGTCATATTGCATGGTACCCATTCCACGGGTTTCAACTACCCAGGTTTAAGGTATTCTTCCTTCAGCTAAAACATGCATATGGAACCCAAGTATGATCAACCACGTGAACGGGAGACGTGTTCAAATATGTCTCAGTTTTCCTCCCCTGGTACTCGGGTGCAACATTCCAGACGCTTTACTAACACTCTCCCCACTTGGAGAGTCAGTCCCTTTAACCTCCTGTTTGGCCCAGTTTGCAATTTCTGCGGAAGATGAACAGGAATAGCGAGAACCAATGAGAGGCTAGCTGGAGGTGTCTGGACGGGCAAATTTAACTCTCATTTCCCACCAGGAAGAGGAAATAACAAAAGGCTCAGTGTGCTGTACCGGAACCAGATTAGGGCCTGAAGCCATCCTGCGGTGTTGTGGCCAGCTCACAAGAAAGCGAGTTGAAGAAAGGAGCTCAGGGGCACTGTAATTCACAAACCTGCAGAGTTATAAATGACAGCTATCGTCCAAAAATAGACTGAAGTAAGGCTGCCAAGAGGACTTGAAAGCGGGGCAGAATTGCAGGAAACCGATTTTAGGAGGTAGACTGGAATTGCATTGAATGCATAGGAAAAGAGGCAGAACGTCCACAATGATGCACTTGGCCAAAAAGGGCGTATGCGTTTTTTCCTGAATATATTCAGGAAAAAACGCATACGCCCTTTTTGGCCAACCAAGCAAGCTTGCAAAGGAAATCTGCACTACAATGAAGTCTCACTTCCCCCCGGTCAAAAGGGCCATCTGAAAAAAGTGTAAAATCCAGAAAGGCAGGACAGGCCATGGAGAACTGGGAGCCTTGTTATGCTGATGGGCGGGATGTAAATTGCCAACAACCACTCGGGAGAAGTGTATGGTGTTTCCTGAAACATCTAAAAAACAAAGCAACAGAGCCTAGGGCACTTCCACTTATGGTCCTATAGCTTAGGGAATTTAAAATCAAAAAGACACAGCCACCCCAAAGTTTGGAATGGCTCTGTTTACAAGAACCTCGTTTACAGTACAAGTTCAACATCGCAGAAAGTGAAAAATGGATAAAGAAGTTGTGGTATTTACTTACAAAGCAATATCACTCAGCAATGAAATCTGTGTCATCAGGCCCTTAGCAGCACAATGAGTGGATTCAGGTATGATGATTCTAACTGAAATAAGTCACACAGAAAAAGAAACATCATAAGATATCAGTAATACACGGAATGTAAAGTTGGCTACACAGGAACTGAATTACAGAACAGAACAGGGTCTCAAATTTCGAAAACCAAGTTATGCTTGCTTAAGGGGAAAGGTGAGTTGGGGTGCTGCATAAAACCAGAGATTGAAATGAGCACAGATAAAGTTCCTTAAGCCAAATATGGAATAGACAAGAGCTACTCCTTGCTCAACGAAATGGACTCAACACCGCATATTAAACGCCTAAGAATGTACCTGACTAGTAAGTATCTTAAAACCTATGGATTGCTATGTCTCCGAAAGAGAATCAAGCATGTGTACAGGGGCATAAACGCAGCAGTGATAGGATTGGAGAGGTTCGGTGAGCAAATGAAGACCCTTTGAAGTCATATTGCATGGTACCCATTCCACGGGTTTCAACTACCCTGGTTTTAGGTATTCTTCCTTCAGCTAAAACATGCATGTGGAACCCAAGTATGATCAACCATGTGAACGGGAGACGTGTTCAAATATGTCTCAGTTTTCCTCCCCTGGTACTCGGGTGCAACATTCCAGACGCTTTACTAACACTCTCCCCACTTGGAGAGTCAGCGCCTTTAACCTCCTGTTTGGCCCAGTTTGCAATTTCTGCGGAAGATGAACAGGAATAGTGAGAACCAATGAGAGGCTAGCTGGAGGTGTCTGGACGGGCAAATTTAACTCTCATTTCCCACCAGGAAGAGGAAATAACCAAAGGCTCAGCGTGCCGTACCGGAACTAGATTAGGGCCTGAAGCCATCCTGCGGTATTGCGGCCAGCTCAAAAGAAAGCGAGTTGAAGAAAGGAGCTCAGGGGCACTGTAATTCACAAACCTGCAGAGTAATAAATGACAGCTATCGTCCAAAAATATACTGAAGTAAGGCTGCCAAGAGGAGTTGAAAGTGGGGCAGAATTGCAGGAAACCGATTTCAGGAGGTAGACTGGAATTGCATTGAAAGCATAGGAAAAGAGGCAGAACGTCCACAATGATGCACTTGGCCAAAAAGGGCGTATGCGTTTTTTCCTGAATATATTCAGGAAAAAACGCATACGCCCTTTTTGGCCAACCAAGCAAGCTTGCAAAGGAAATCTGCACTACAATGAAGTCTCACTTCCCCCCGGTCAAAAGGGCCATCTGAAAAAAGTGTAAAATCCAGAAAGGCAGGACAGGCCATGGAGAACTGGGAGCCTTGTTATGCTGATGGGCGGGATGTAAATTGCCAACAACCACTTGGGAGAAGTGTATGGTGTTTCCTGAAACATCTAAAAAACAAAGCAACAGAGCCTAGGGCACTGCCACTTATGGTCCTAAGGCTTAGGGAATTTAAAATCAAAAAGACACAGCCACCCCAAAGTTTGGAACGGCTCTGTTTACAAGAACCTCGTTTACAGTACAAGTTCAACATCGCAGAAAGTGAAAAATGGATAAAGAAGTTGTGGTATTTACTTACAAAGCAATATCACTCAGCAATGAAATCTGTGTCATCAGGCCCTTAGCAGCACAATGAGTGGATTCAGGTATGATGATTCTAACTGAAATAAGTCACACAGAAAAAGAAACATCATAAGATATCAGTAATACACGGAATGTAAACTTGGCTACACAGGAACTGAATTACAGAACAGAACAGGGTCTCAAATTTAGAAAACCAACTTATGCTTGCTTAAGGGTAAAGGTGAGTTGGGGTGCTGCATAAAACCAGAGATTGAAATGAGCACAGATAAAGTTCCTTAAGCCAAATATGGAATAGACAAGAGCTACTCCTTGCTCAACGAAATGGACTCAACACCGCATATTAAACGCCTAAGAATGTACCTGACTAGTAAGTATCTTAAAACCTATAGATTGCTATGTCTCCGAAAGAGAATCAAGCATGTGTACAGGGGCATAAACGCAGCAGTGATAGGATTGGAGAGGTTCAGTGAGCAAATGAAGACCCTTTGAAGTCATATTGCATGGTACCCATTCCACGGGTTTCAACTACCCAGATTTTAGGTATTTTTCCTTCAGCTAAAACATGCATGTGGAACCCAGAGTATGATCAACCATGTGATCGGGAGACGTGTTCAAATATGTCTCAGTTTTCCTCCCCTGGTACTCGGGTGCAACATTCCAGACGCTTTACTAACACTCTCCCCACTTGGAGAGTCAGCGCCTTTAACCTCCTGTTTGGCCCAGTTTGCAATTTCTGCGGAAGATGAACAGGAATAGTGAGAACCAATGAGAGGCTAGCTGGAGGTGTCTGGACGGGCAAATTTAACTCTAATTTCCCACCAGGAAGAGGAAATAACCAAAGGCTCAGCGTGCCGTACCGGAACCAGATTAGGGCCTGAAGCCATCCTGCGGTGTTGCGGCCAGGTCACAAGAAAGCGAGTTGAAGAAAGGAGCTCAGGGGCACTGTAATTCACAAACCTGCAGAGTTATAAATGACAGCTATCGTGCAAAAATAGACTGAAGTAAGGCTGCCAAGAGGACTTGAAAGCGGGGCAGAATTGCAGGAAACCGATTTCAGGAGGTAGACTGAAATTGCATTGAAAGCATAGGAAAAGAGGCAGAACGTCCACAATGATGCACTTGGCCAAAAAGGGCGTATGCGTTTTTTCCTGAATATATATTCAGGAAAAAACGCATACGCCCTTTTTGGCCAACCAAGCAAGCTTGCAAAGGAAATCTGCACTACAATGAAGTCTCACTTCCCCCCGGTCAAAAGGGCCATCTGAAAAAAGTGTAAAATCCAGAAAGGCAGGACAGGCCATGGAGAACTGGGAGCCTTGTTATGCTGTTGGGCGGGATGTAAATTGCCAACAGACACTGGGGAGAAGTGTATGGTGTTTCCTGAAACATCTAAAAAACAAAGCAACAGAGCCTAGGGCACTGCCACTTATGGTCCTATAGCTTAGGGAAATTAAAATCAAAAAGACACAGCCACCCCAAAGTTTGGGAAGCCTCTGTTTACAAGAACCTCGTTTACAGTACAAGTTCAACATCGCAGAAAGTGAAAAATGGATAAAGAACTTGTGGTACTTACGTACAATGCAGTATCACTCAGCAATGAAATCTATGTCATCAGGCCCGTAGCAGCATAATGAGTGGATTCAGGTACGATGATTCTAACTGAAATAAGTCACACAGAAAAAGAAACATCATAAGATATCACTAATACATGGAATGTAAACTTGGCTACACAGGAACTGCATTCCAAAACAGAACAGGGTCTCAAATTTAGAAAACCAACTTATGCTTGCTTAAGGGTAAAGGTGAGTTGGGGTGCTGCATAAAACCAGAGATTGAAATGAGCACAGATAAAGTTCCTTAAGCCAAATATGGAATAGACAAGAGCTACTCCTTGCTCAACGAAATGGACTCAAAACCCCATATTAAACCCCTAAGTATGTACCTGACTAGTAAGTATCTTAAAACCTATGGATTGCTATGTCTCCAAAAGAGAATCAAGCGTGTGTACAGGGGAATAAACGCAGCAGTGATAGGATTGGAGAGGTTCGGTGAGCAAATGAAGACCCTTTGAAGTCATATTGCATGGTACCCATTCCACGGGTCTCAACTCTCCAGGTTTAAGGTATTCTTCCTTCAGCTAAAACATGCATGTGGAACCCAGAGTATGATCAACCATGTGAACGGGAGACGTGTTCAAATATGTCTCAGTTTTCCTCCCCTGGTACTCGGGTGCAACATTCCAGATGCTTTACTAACACTCTCCCCACTTGGAGAGTCAGTCCCTTTAACCTCCTGTTTGGCCCAGTTTGCAATTTCTGTGGAAGATGAACAGGAATAGCGAGAACCAATGAGAGGCTAGCTGGAGGTGTCTGGACGGGCAAATTTAACTCTCATTTCCCACCAGGAAGAGGAATTAACCAAAGGCTCAGCATGCCGGGCCGGAACCAGATTAGGGCCTGAAGCCATCCTGCGGTGTTGCGGCCAGCTCACAAGAAAGAGAGTTGAAGAAAGGAGCTCAGGGGCACTGTAATTCACAAACCTGCAGAGTTATAAATGACAGCTATCGTCCAAAAATAGACTGAAGTAAGGCTACCAAGAGGACTTGAAAGCGGGGCAGAATTGCAGGAAACCGATTTCAGGAGGTAGACTGGAATTGCATTGAAAGCATAGGAAAAGAGGCAGAACGTCCACAATGATGCACTTGGCCAAAAAGGGCGTATGCGTTTTTTCCTGAATATATTCAGGAAAAAACGCATACGCCCTTTTTGGCCAACCAAGCAAGCTTGCAAAGGAAATCTGCACTACAATGAAGTCTCACTTCCCCCCGGTCAAAAGGGCCATCTGAAAAAAGTGTAAAATCCAGAAAGGCAGGACAGGCCATGGAGAACTGGGAGCCTTGTTATGCTGAAGGGCGGGATGTAAATTGCCAACAACCACTAGGGAGAAGTGTATGGTGTTTCCTGAAACATCTAAAAAACAAAGCAACAGAGCCTAGGGCAGTTCCACTTATGGTCCTATAGCTTAGGGAAATTAAAATCAAAAAGACACAGCCACCCCAAAGTTTGGAATGGCTCTGTTTACAAGAACCTCGTTTACAGTACAAGTTCAACATCGCAGAAAGTGAAAAGTGGATAAAGAAGTTGTGGTATTTACTTACAAAGCAATATCACTCAGCAATGAAATCTGTGTCATCAGGCCCTTAGCAGCACAATGAGTGGATTCAGGTATGATGATTCTAACTGAAATAAGTCACACAGAAAAAGAAACATCATAAGATATCAGTAATACACGGAATGTAAAGTTGGCTACACAGGAACTGAATTACAGAACAGAACAGGGTCTCAAATTTAGAAAACCAACTTATGCTTGCTTAAGGGGAAAGGTGAGTTGGGGTGCTGCATAAAACCAGAGATTGAAATGAGCACAGATAAAGTTCCTTAAGCCAAATATGGAATAGACAAGAGCTACTCCTTGCTCAACGAAATGGACTCAACACCCCATATTAAACGCCTAAGAATGTACCTGACTAGTAAGTATCTTAAAACCTATGGATTGCTATGTCTCCGAAAGAGAATCAAGCATGTGTACAGGGGCATAAACGCAGCAGTGATAGGATTGGAGAGGTTCGGTGAGCAAATGAAGACCCTTTGAAGTCATATTGCATGGTACCCATTCCACGGGTTTCAACTACCCAGGTTTAAGGTATTCTTCCTTCAGCTAAAACATGCATGTGGAACCTAGAGTATGATCAACCATGTGATCGTGAGACGTGTTCAAATATGTCTCAGTTTTCCTCCCCTGGTACTCGGGTGTAACATTCCAGACGCTTTACTAACACTCTCCCCACTTGGAGAGTCAGTCCCTTTAACCTCCTGTTTGGCCCAGTTTGCAATTTCTGCGGAAGATGAACAGGAATAGCGAGAACCAATGAGAGGCTAGCTGGAGGTGTCTGGACGGGCAAATTTAACTCTCATTTCCCACCAGGAAGAGGAAATAACCAAAGGCTCAGCATGCCGGGCCGGAACCAGATTAGGGCCTGAAGCCATCCTGCGGTGTTGCGGCCAGGTCACAAGAAAGCGAGTTGAAGAAAGGAGCTCAGGGGCACTGTAATTCACAAACCTGCAGAGTTATAAATGACAGCTATCGTCCAAAAATAGACTGAAGTAAGGCTGCCAAGAGGACTTGAAAGCGGGGCAGAATTGCAGGAAACCGATTTCAGGAGGTAGACTGGAATTGCATTGAAAGCATAGGAAAAGAGGCAGAACGTCCAGAATGATGCACTTGGCCAAAAAGGGCGTATGCGTTTTTTCCTGAATATATTCAGGAAAAAACGCATACGCCCTTTTTGGCCAACCAAGCAAGCTTGCAAAGGAAATCTGCACTACAATGAAGTCTCACTTCCCCCGGTCAAAAGGGACATCTGAAAAAAGTGTAAAATGCAGAAAGGCAGGACAGGCCATGGAGAACTGGGAGCCTTGTTATGCTGAAGGGCGGGATGTAAATTGCCAACAACCACTCGGGAGAAGTGTATGGTGTTTCCTGAAACATCTAAAAAACAAAGCAACAGAGCCTAGGGCACTGCCACTTATGGTCCTATAGCTTAGGGAAATTAAAATCAAAAAGACACAGCCACCCCAAAGTTTGGGATGCCTCTGTTTACAAGAACCTCGTTTACAGTACAAGTTCAACATCGCAGAAAGTGAAAAATGGATAAAGAAGTTGTGGTATTTACTTACAAAGCAATATCACTCAGCAATGAAATCTATGTCATCAGGCCCTTAGCAGCACAATGAGTGGATTCAGGTATGATGATTCTAACTGAAATAAGTCACACAGAAAAAGAAACATCATAAGATATCAGTAATACACGGAATGGAAACTTGGCTACACAGGAACTGAATTACAGAATAGAACAGGGTCTCAAATTTAGAAAACGAACTTATGCTTGCTTAAGGGGAAAGGTGAGTTGGGGTGCTGCATAAAACCAGAGATTGAAATGAGCACAGATAAATTTCCTTAAGCCAAATATGGAATAGACAAGAGCTACTCCTTGCTCAACGAAATGGACTCAACACCGCATATTAAACGCCTAAGAATGTACCTGACTAGTAAGTATCTTAAAACCTATGGATTGCTATGTCTCCGAAAGAGAATCAAGCATGTGTACAGGGGCATAAACGCAGCAGTGATAGGATTGGAGAGGTTCGGTGAGCAAATGAAGACCCTTTGAAGTCATATTGCATGGTACCCATTACACGGGTCTTAACTCTCCAGGTTTAAGGTATTCTTCCTTCGGCTAAAACATGCATGTGGAACCCAAGTATGATCAACCATGTGAACGGGAGACGTGTTCAAATATGTCTCAGTTTTCCTCCCCTGGTACTCGGGTGCAACATTCCAGACGCTTTACTAACACTCTCCCCACTTGGAGAGTCAGCGCCTTTAACTTCCTGTTTGGCCCAGTTTGCAATTTCTGCGGAAGATGAACAGGAATAGCGAGAAACAATGAGAGACTAGCTGGAGGTGTCTGGACGGGCAAATTTAACTCTCATTTCCCACCAGGAAGAGGAAATAACCAAAGGCTCAGCGTGCCGTGCCAGAACCAGATTAGGGCCTGAAGCCATCCTGCGGTGTTGCGGCCAGGTCACAAGAAAGCGAGTTGAAGAAAGGAGCTCAGGGGCACTGTAATTCACAAACCTGCAGAGTTATAAATGACAGCTATCGTCCAAAAATAGACTGAAGTAAGGCTGCCAAGAGGACTTGAAAGCGGGGCAGAATTGCAGGAAACCGATTTCAGGAGGTAGACTGGAATTGCATTGAAAGCATAGGAAAAGAGGCAGAACGTCCAGAATGATGCACTTGGCCAAAAAGGGCGTATGCGTTTTTTCCTGAATATATTCAGGAAAAAACGCATACGCACTTTTTGGCCAACCAAGAAAGCTTGCAAAGGAAATCTGCACTACAATGAAGTCTCACTTCCCCCCGGTCAAAAGGGCCATTTGAAAAAAGTGTAAAATCCAGAAAGTCAGGACAGGCCATGGAGAACTGGGAGCCTTGTTATGCTGATGGGCGGGATGTAAATTGCCAACAGACACTCGGGAGAAGTGTATGGTGTTTCCTGAAACATCTAAAAAACAAAGCAACAGAGCCTAGGGCACTTCCGCTTATGGTCCTATAGCTTAGGGAAATTAAAATCAAAAAGACACAGCCACCCCAAAGTTTGGGACGCCTCCGTTTACAAGAACCTCATTTACCGTACAAGTTCAATATCACAGAAAGTGAAAAATGGATAAAGAACTTGTGGTACTTACGTACAATGCAGTATCACTCAGCAATGAAATCTATGTCATCAGGCCCGTAGCAGCATAATGAGTGGATTCAGGTACGATGATACTAACTGAAATAAGTCACACAGAAAAAGAAACATCATAAGATATCACTAATACACGGAATGTAAACTTGGCTACACAGGAACTGAATTACAGAAGAGAACAGGGTCTCAAATTTAGAAAACCAACTTATGCTTGCTTAAGGGTAAAGGTGAGTTGGGGTGCTGCATAAAACCAGAGATTGAAATGAGCACAGATAAAGTTCGTTAAGCCAAATATGGAATAGACAAGAGCTACTCCTTGCTCAACGAAATGGACTCAACACCGCATATTAAACGCCTAAGAATGTACCTGACTAGTAAGTATCTTAAAACCTATGGATTGCTATGTCTCCGAAAGAGAATCAAGCATGTGTACAGGGGCATAAACGCAGCAGTGATAGGATTGGAGATGTTCAGTGAGCAAATGAAGACCCTTTGAAATCATATTGCAGGGTACCCATTACACGGGTTTCAACTACCCAGGTTTAAGGTATTCTTCCTTCAGCTAAAACATGCATGTGGAACCTAGAGTATGATCAAACATGTAATCGGGAGATATGTTCAAATATGTCTCAGTTTTCGTACCCTGGTACTCGGGTGCAATATTCCAGACGCTTTACTAACACTCTCCCGACTTGGAGAGTCAGTCCCTTTAACCTCCTGTTTCGCCCAGTTTGCAATTTCTGCGGAAGATGAACAGGAATAGCGAGAACCAATGAGAGACTAGCTGGAGGTGTCTGGACGGGCAAATTTAACTCTCATTTCCCACCAGGAAGAGGAATTAACCAAAGGCTCAGGGTGCCGTGCCGGAACCAGATTAGGGCCTGAAGCCATCCTGCAGTGTTGCGGCCAGCTCACAAGAAAGCGAGTTGAAGAAAGGAGCTCAGGGGCACTGTAATTCACAAACCTGCAGAGTTATAAATGACAGCTATCGTCCAAAAATATACTGAAGTAAGGCTGCCAAGAGGACTTGAAAGTGGAGCAGAATTGCAGGAAACCGATTTCAGGAGGTAGACTGGAATTGCATTGAAAGCATAGGAAAAGAGGCAGAACGTCCACAATGATGCACTTGGCCAAAAAGGGCGTATGCGTTTTTTCCTGAATATATTCAGGAAAAAACGCATACGCCCTTTTTGGCCAACCAAGCAAGCTTGCAAAGGAAATCTGCACTACAATGAAGTCTCACTTCCCCCCGGTCAAAAGGGCCATCTGAAAAAAGTGTAAAATCCAGAAAGGCAGGACAGGCCATGGAGAACTGGGAGCCTTGTTATGCTGATGGGCGGGATGTAAATTGCAAACAACCACTCGGGAGAAGTGTATGGTGTTTCCTGAAACATCTAAAAAACAAAGCAACAGAGCCTAGGTCACTTCCACTTATGGTCCTATAGCTTAGGGAATTTAAAATCAAAAAGACACAGCCACCCCAAAGTTTTGAACGGCTCTGTTTACAAGAACCTCGTTTACAGTACAAGTTCAACATCGCAAAAAGTGAAAAATGGATTAAAAAGTTGTGGTATTTACTTACAAAGCAATATCACTCAGCAATGAAATCTGTGTCATCAGGCCCTTAGCAGCACAATGAGTGGATTCAGGTATGATGATTCTAACTGAAATAAGTCACACAGAAAAAGAAACATCATAAGATATCAGTAATACACGGAATGGAAACTTGGCTACACAGGAACTGAATTACAGAACAGAACAGGGTCTCAAATTTAGAAAACCAACTTATGCTTGCTTAAGGGTAAAGGTGAGTTGGGGTGCTGCATAAAACCAGAGATTGAAATGAGCACAGATAAAGTTCCTTAAGCCAAATATGGAATAGACAAGAGCTACTCCTTGCTCAACGAAATGGACTCAACACCGCATATTAAACGCCTAAGAATGTACCTGACTAGTAAGTATCTTACAACCTATGGATTGCTATGTCTCCGAAAGAGAATCAAGCATGTGTACAGGGGCATAAACGCAGCAGTGATAGGATTGGAGAGGTTCGGTGAGCAAATGAAGACCCTTTGAAGTCATATTGCATGGTACCCATTACACGGGACTTAACTCTCCAGGTTTAAGGTATTCTTCCTTCAGCTAAAACATGCATGTGGAACCCAAGTATGATCAACCATGTGAACGGGAGACGTGTTCAAATATGTCTCAGTTTTCCTCCCCTGGTACTCGGGTGCAACATTCCAGACGCTTTACTAACACTCTCCGCACTTGGAGAGTCAGCGCCTTTAACCTCCTGTTTGGCCCAGTTTGCAATTTCTGCGTAAGATGAACAGGAATAGCGAAAACCAATGAGAGACTAGCTGAAGGTGTCTGGACGGGCAAATTTAACTCTCATTTCCCACCAGGAAGAGGAAATAACCAAAGGCTCAGCGTGCCGTGCCGGAACCAGATTAGGGCCTGAAGCCATCCTGCGGTGTTGCGGCCAGGTCACAAGAAAGCGAGTTGAAGAAACGAGCTCAGGGGCACTGAAATTCACAAACCTGCAGAGTTATAAATGACAGCTATCGTCCAAAAATAGACTGAAGTAAGGCTGCCAAGAGGACTTGAAAGCGGGGCAGAATTGCAGGAAACCGATTTCAGGAGGTAGACTGGAATTGCATTGAAAGCATAGGAAAAGAGGCAGAACGTCCACAATGATGCACTTGGCCAAAAAGGGCATATGCGTTTTTTCCTGAATATATTCAGGAAAAAACGCATACGCCCTTTTTGGCCAACCAAGCAAGCTTGCAAAGGAAATCTGCACTACAATGAAGTCTCACTTCCCCCCGGTCAAAAGGGCCATCTGAAAAAAGTGTAAAATCCAGAAAGTCAGGACAGGCCATGGAGAACTGGGAGCCTTGTTATGCTGATGGGCGGGATGTAAATTGCCAACAGACACTCAGGAGAAGTGTATGGTGTTTCCTGAAATATCTAAAAACAAAGCAACAGAGCCTAGGGCACTTCCACTTATGGTCCTATAGCTTAGGGAAATTAAAATCAAAAAGACACAGCCACCCCAAAGTTTGGGACGCCTCCATTTACAAGAACCTCGGTTACTGTACAAGTTCAATATCACAGAAAGTGAAAAATGGATAAAGAACTTTTGGTACTTACGTACAATGCAGTATCACTCAGCAATGCAATCTATGTCATCAGGCCCGTAGCAGCATAATGAGTGGATTCAGGTACGATGATTCTAACTGAAATAAGTCACACAGAGAAAGAAACATCATAAGATATCAGTAATACACGGAATGTAAACTTGGCTACACAGGAACTGCATTCCAAAACAGAACAGGGTCTCAAATTTAGAAAACCAACTTATGCTTGCTTAAGGGGAAAGGTGAGTTGGGGTGCTGCATAAAACCAGAGATTGAAATGAGCACAGATAAAGTTCCTTAAGCCAAATATGGAATAGACAAGAGCTACTCCTGCTCAACGAAATTTACTCAACACCCCATATTAAACGCCTAAGAATGTACCTGACTAGTAAGTATCTTAAAACCTATGGTTTGCTATGTCTACAAAAGAGAATCAAGCGTGTGTACAGGGGCATAAACGCAGCAGTGATAGGATTGGAGAGGTTCGGTGAGCAAATGAAAACCCTTTGAAGTCATATTGCATGGTACCCATTACACGGGTCTCAACTCTCCAGGTTTAAGGTATTCTTCCTTCAGCTAAAACATGCATGTGGAACCCAGAGTATGATCAACCATGTGAACGGGAGACGTGTTCAAATATGTCTCAGTTTTCCTCCCCTGGTACTCGGGTGCAACATTCCAGATGCTTTACTAACACTCTCCCGACTTGGAGAGTCAGTCCCTTTAACCTCCTGTTTGGCCCAGTTTGCAATTTCTGCGGAAGTTGAACAGGAATAGCGAGAACCAATGAGAGGCTAGCTGGAGGTGTCTGGACGGGCAAATTTAACTCTCATTTCCCACAAGGAAGAGGAATTAACGAAAGGCTCAGCATGCCGGGCCGGAACCAGATTAGGGCCTGAAGCCAACCTGCGGTGTTGCGGCCAGGTCACAAGAAAGCGAGTTGAAGAAAGGAGCTCAGGGGCACTGTAATTCACAAACCTGCAGAGTTATAAATGACAGCTATCGTCCAAAAATAGACTGAAGTAAGGCTGCCAAGAGGACTTGAAAGCGGGGCAGAATTGCAGGAAACCGATTTCAGGAGGTAGACTGGAATTGCATTGAAAGCATAGGAAAAGAGGCAGAACGTCCACAATGATGCACTTGGCCAAAACGGGCGTATGCGTTTTTTCCTGAATATATTCAGGAAAAAACGCATACGCCCTTTTTGGCCAACCAAGCAAGCTTGCAAAGGAAATCTGCACTACAATGAAGTCTCACTTCCCCCCGGTCAAAAGGGCCATCTGAAAAAAGTGTAAAATCCAGAAAGGCAGGACAGGCCATGGAGAACTGGGAGCCTTGTTATGCTGATGGGCGGGATGTAAATTGCCAACAGCCACTGGGGTGAAGTGTATGGTGTTTCCTGAAACATCTAAAAAACAAAGCAACAGAGCCTAGGGCACTTCCACTTATGGTCCTATAGCTTAGGGAAATTAAAATCAAAAAGACACAGCCACCCCAAAGTTTCGAAAGGCTCTGTTTAGAAGAACCTCGTTTACAGTACAAGTTCAACATTGCAGAAAGTGAAAAATGGATAAAGAAGTTGTGGTATTTACTTACAAAGCAATATCACTCAGCAATGAAATCTGTGTCACAAGGCCCTTAGCAGCACAATGAGTGAATTCAGGTATGATGATTCTAACTGAAATAAGTCACACAGAAAAAGAAACATCATAAGATATCAGTAATACACGGAATGTAAACTTGGCTACACAGGAACTGAATTACAGAACAGAACAGGGTCTCAAATTTAGAAAACCAACTTATTCTTGCTTAAGGGTAAAGGTGAGTTGGGGTGCTGCATAAAACCAGAGATTGAAATGAGCACAGATAAAGTTCCTTAAGCCAAATATGGAATAGACAAGAGCTACTCCTTGCTCAACGAAATGGACTCAACACCGCATATTAAACGCCTAAGAATGTACCTGACTAGTAAGTATCTTACAACCTATGGATTGCTATGTCTCTGAAACAGAATCAAGCATGTGTACAGGGGCATAAACGCAGCAGTGATAGGATTGGAGAGGTTCGGTGAGCAAATGAAGACCCTTTGAAGTCATATTGCATGGTACCCATTACACGGGTCTTAACTCTCCAGGTTTAAGGTATTCTTCCTTCGGCTAAAACATGCATGTGGAACCCAAGTATGATCAACCATGTGAACGGGAGACGTGTTCATATATGTCTCAGTTTTCCTCCCCTGGTACTCGGGTGCAACATTCCAGACGCTTTACTAACACTCTCCCAACTTGGAGAGTCAGTCCCTTTAACCTCCTGTTTGGCCCAGTTTGCAATTTCTGTGGAAGATGAACAGGAATAGCGAGAACCAATGAGAGACTAGCTGGAGGTGTCTGGATGGGCAAATTTAACTCTCATTTCCCACCAGGAAGAGGAATTAACCAAAGGCTCAGCGTGCCGTACCAGAACCAGATTAGGGCCTGAAGACATCCTGCAGTGTTGCGGCCAGGTCACAAGAAAGCGAGTTGAAGAAAGGAGCTCAGGGGCACTGTAATTCACAAACCTGCAGAGTTATAAATGACAGCTATCGTCCAAAAATAGACTGAAGTAAGGCTGCCAAGAGGACTTGAAAGCGGGGCAGAATTGCAGGAAACCGATTTCAGGAGGTAGACTGGAATTGCATTGAAAGCATAGGAAAAGAGGCAGAACGTCCACAATGATGCACTTGGCCAAAAAGGGCGTATGCGTTTTTTCCTGAATATATTCAGGAAAAAACGCATACGCCCTTTTTGGCCAACCAAGCAAACTTGCAAAGGAAATCTGCACTACAATGAAGTCTCACTTCCCCCCAGTCAAAAGGGCCATCTGAAAAAAGTGTAAAATCCAGAAAGGCAGGACAGGCCATGGAGAACTGGGAGCCTTGTTATGCTGATGGGCGGGATGTAAATTGCCAACAGACACTCAGGAGAAGTGTATGGTGTTTCCTGAAACATCTAAAAAACAAAGCAACAGAGCCTAGGGCACTTCCACTTATGGTCTTATAGATTAGGGAAATTAAAATCAAAAAGACACAGCCACCCCAAAGTTTGGGACGCCTCCGTTTACAAGAACCTCGTTTACCGTACAAGTTCAATATCACAGAAAGTGAAAAATGGATAAAGAACTTGTGGTACTTACGTACAATGCAGTATCACTCAGCAATGAAATCTATGTCATCAGGCCCGTAGCAGCATAAGGAGTGGACTCAGGTACGATGATTCTAACTGAAATAAGTCACACAGAAAAAGAAACATCATAAGATATCACTAATACACGGAATGTAAACTTGGCTACACAGGAACTGCATTCCAAAACAGAACAGGGTCTCAAATTTAGAAAACCAACTTATGCTTGCTTAAGGGGAAAGGTGAGTTGGGGTGCTGCATAAAACCAGAGATTGAAATGAGCACAGATAAAGTTCCTTAAGCCAAATATGGAATAGACAAGAGCTACTCCTTGCTCAACGAAATGGACTCAACACCGCATATTAAACGCCTAAGAATGTACCTGACTAGTAAGTATCATAAAACCTATAGATTGCTATGTCTCCGAAAGAGAATCAAGCATGTGTACAGGGGCATAAACGCAGCAGTGATAGGATTGGAGAGGTTTGGTGAGCAAATGAAGACCCTTTGAAGTCATATTGCATGGTACCCATTACACGGGTTTCAAATACCCAGGTTTAAGGTATTCTTCCTTCAGCTAAAACATGCATGTGGAACCTAGAGTATGATCAACCATGTGATTGGGAGACGTGTTCAAATATGTCTCAGTTTTCGTACCCTGCTACTCGGGTGCAACATTCCAGACGCTTTACTAACACTCTCCCGAATTGGAGAGTCAGTCCCTTTAACCCCCGGTTTGGCCCAGTTTGCAATTTCTGCGGAAGATGAACAGGAATAGCGAGAACCAATGAGAGACTAGCTGGAGGTGTCTGGACGGGCAAATTTAACTCTCATTTCCCACCAGGAAGAGGAAATAACCAAAGGCTCAGCGTGCCGTACCGGAACCAGATTAGGGCCTGAAGCCATCCTGCGGTGTTGCGGCCAGCTCAAAAGAAAGCGAGTTGAAGAAAGGAGCTCAGGGGCACTGTAATTCACAAAACTGCAGAGTTATAAATGACAGCTATCGTCCAAAAATATACTGAAGTAAGGCTGCCAAGAGGACTTGAAAGCGGGGCAGAATTGCAGGAAACCGATTTCAGGAGGTAGACTGGAATTGCATTGAAAGCATAGGAAAAGAGGCAGAACGTACACAATGATGCACTTGGCCAAAAAGGGCATATGCGTTTTTTCCTGAATATATTCAGGAAAAAACGCATACGCCCTTTTTGGCCAACCAAGCAAGCTTGCAAAGGAAATCTGCACTACAATGAAGTCTCACTTCCCCCCGGTCAAAAGGGCCATCTGAAAAAAGTGTAAAATCCAGAAAGGCAGGACAGGCCATGGAGAACTGGGAGCCTTGTTATGCTGATGGGTGGGATGTAAATTGCCAACAACCACTCGGGAGAAGTGTATGGTGTTTCCTGAAACATCTAAAAAACAAAGCAACAGAACCTAGGGCACTTCCACTTATGGTCCTATAGCTTAGGGAAATTAAAATCAAAAAGACACAGCCACCCCAAAGTTTGGATCGGCTCTGTTTACAAGAACCTCGTTTACAGTACAAGTTCAACATCGCAGAAAGTGAAAAATGGATAAAGAAGTTGTGGTATTTACTTACAAAGCAATATCACTCAGCAATGAAATCTGTGTCATCAGGCCCTTAGCAGCACAATGAGTGGATTCAGGTATGATGATTCTAACTGAAATAAGTCACACAGAAAAAGAAACATCATAAGATATCAGTAATACACAGAATGTAAACTTGGCTACACAGGAACTGAATTACAGAAGAGAACAGGGTCTCAAATTTAGAAAACCAACTTATGCTTGCTTAAGGGGAAAGGTGAGTTGGGGTGCTGCATAAAACCAGAGATTGAAATGAGCACAGATAAAGTTCCTTAAGCCAAATATGGAATAGACAAGAGCTACTCCTTGCTCAATGAAATGGACTCAACACCCCATATTAAACGCCTAAGAATGTACCTGACTAGTAAGTATCCTAAAACCTATGGACTGCTATGTCTCCGAAAGAGAATCAAGCATGTGTACAGGGGCATAAACGCAGCAGTGATAGGATTGGAGAGGTTCGGTGAGCAAATGAAGACCCTTTGAAGTCATATTGCATGGTACCCATTCCACGGGTTTCAAATACACAGGTTTAAGGTATTCTTCCTTCAGCTAAAAGATGCATGTGGAACCCAAGTATGATCAACCATGTGAACGGGAGACGTGTTCAAATATGTCTCAGTTTTCCTCCCCTGGTACTCAGGTGCAACATTCCAGAAGCTTTTCTAACACTCTCCCGACTTGGAGAGTCAGTCCCTTTAACCTCCTGTTTGGCCCAGTTTGCAATTTCTGCGGAAGATGAACAGGAATAGCGAGAACCAATGAGAGGCTAGCTGGAGGTGTCTGGACGGGCAAATTTAACTCTCATTTCCCACCAGGAAGAGGAAATAACCAAAGGCTCAGCGTGCCGTACCGGAACCAGATTAGGGCCTGAAGCCATCATGCGGTGTTGCGGCCAGCTCAAAAGAAAGCGAGTTGAAGAAAGGAGCTCAGGGGCACTGTAATTCACAAACCTGCAGAGTTATAAATGACAGCTATCGTCCAAAAATAGACTGAAGTAAGGCTGCCAAGAGGACTTGAAAGCGGGGCAGAATTGCAGGAAACCGATTTCAGGAGGTAGACTGGAATTGCATTGAAAGCATAGGAAAAGAGGCAGAACGTCCACAATGATGCACTTGGCCAAAAAGGGCGTATGCGTTTTTTCCTGAATATATTCAGGAAAAAACGCATACGCCCTTTTTGGCCAACCAAGCAAGCTTGCAAAGGAAATCTGCACTACAATGAAGTCTCACTTCCCCCGGTCAAAAGGGCCATCTGAAAAAAGTGTAAAATGCAGAAAGGCAGGACAGGCCATGGAGAACTGGGAGCCTTGTTATGCTGAAGGGCGGGATGTAAATTGCCAACAAACACTCGGGAGAAGTGTATGGTGTTTCCTGAAACATCTAAAAAACAAAGCAACAGAGCCTAGGGCACTTCTACTTATGGTCCTATAGCTTAGGGAATTTAAAATCAAAAAGACACAGCCACCCCAAAGTTTCGAACGGCTCTGTTTACAAGAACCTCGTTTACAGTACAAGTTCAACATCGCAGAAAGTGAAAAATGGATAAAAAAGTTGTGGTATTTACTTACAAAGCAATATCACTCAGCAATGAAATCTGTGTCATCAGGCCCTTAGCAGCACAATGAGTGGATTCAGGTATGATGATTCTAACTGAAATAAGTCACACAGAAAAAGAAACATCATAAGATATCAGTAATACACGGAATGTAAACTTGGCTACACAGGAACTCAGTTACAGAACAGAACAGGGTCTCAAATTTAGAAAACCAACTTATGCTTGCTTAAGGGTAAATGTGAGTTGGGGTGCTGCATAAAACCAGAGATTGAAATGAGCACAGATAAAGTTCCTTAAGCCAAATATGGAATAGACAAGAGCTACTCCTTGCTCAACGAAATGGACTCAACACCGCATATTAAACGCCTAAGAATGTACCTGACTAGTAAGTATGTTAAAACCTATGGATTGCTATGTCTCCGAAAGAGAATCAAGCATGTGTACAGGGGCATAAACGCAGCAGTGATAGGATTGGAGAGGTTCGGTGAGCAAATGAAGACCCTTTGAAGTCATATTGGATGGTACCCATTCCACGGCTTTCAAATACACAGGTTTAAGGTATTCTTCCTTCAGCTAAAACATGCATGTGGAACCCAAGTATGATCAACCATGTGAACGGGAGACGTGTTCAAATATGTCTCAGTTTTCCTCCCCTGGTACTCAGGTGCAACATTCCAGACCCTTTACTAACACTCTCCCGACTTGGAGAGTCAGTCCCTTTAACCTCCTGTTTGGCCCAGTTTGCAATTTCTGTGGAAGATGAACAGGAATAGCGACAACCAATGAGAGACTAGCTGGAGGTGTCTGGACGGGCAAATTTAACTCTCATTTCCCACCAGGAAGAGGAAATAACCAAAGGCTCAGCATGCCGTGCCGGAACCAGATTAGGGCCTGAAGCCATCCTGCGGTGTTGCGGCCAGCTCAAAAGAAAGCGAGTTGAAGAAAGGAGCTCAGGGGCACTGTAATTCACAAACCTGCAGAGTTATAAATGACAGCTATCGTCCAAAAATAGACTGAAGTAAGGCTGCCAAGAGGACTTGAAAGCGGGGCAGAATTGCAGGAAACCGATTTCAGGAGGTAGACTGGAATTGCATTGAAAGCATAGGAAAAGAGGCAGAACGTCCACAATGATGCACTTGGCCAAAAAGGGCGTATGCGTTTTTTCCTGAATATATTCAGGAAAAAACGCATACGCCCTTTTTGGCCAACCAAGCAAGCTTGCAAAGGAAATCTGCACTACAATGAAGTCTCACTTCCCCCCGGTCAAAAGGGCCATCTGAAAAAAGTGTAAAATCCAGAAAGGCAGGACAGGCCATGGAGAACTGGGAGCCTTGTTATGCTGATGGGCGGGATGGAAATTGCCAACAACCACTCGGGAGAAGTGTATGGTGTTTCCTGAAACATCTAAAAAACAAAGCAACAGAGCCTAGGGCACTTCCACTTATGGTCCTATAGCTTAGGGAAATTAAAATCAAAAAGACACAGCCACCCCAAAGTTTGGAACGGCTCTGTTTACAAGAACCTCGTTTACTGTACAAGTTCAATATCACAGAAAGTGAAAAATGGATAAAGAACTTGTGGTACTTACGTACAATGCAGTATCACTCAGCAATGAAATCTATGTCATCAGACCCGTTGCAGCATAATGAGTGGATTCAGGTACGATGATTCTAACTGAAATAAGTCACACAGAAAAAGAAACATCATAAGATATCACTAATACACGGAATGTAAACTTGGCTACACAGGAACTGCATTCCAAAACACAACAGGGTCTCAAATTTAGAAAACCAACTTATGCTTGCTTAAGGGGAAAGGTGAGTTGGGGTGCTGCATAAAACCAGAGATTGAAATGAGTACAGATAAAGTTCCTTAAGCCAAATATGGAATAGACAAGAGCTACTCCTTGCTCAACGAAATGGACTCAACACCCCATATTAAACGCCTAAGAATGTACCTGACTAGTAAGTATCTTAAAACCTATGGATTGCTATGTCTCCAAAAGAGAATCAAGCGTGTGTACAGGGGTATAAACGCAGCAGTGATAGGATTGGAGAGGTTCGGTGAGCAAATGAAGACCCTTTGAAGTCATATTGCATGGTACCCATTACACGGGTCTCAACTCTCCAGGTTTAAGGTATTCTTCCTTCAGCTAAAACATGCATGTGGAACCCAGAGTATGATCAACCATGTGAATGGGAGACGTGTTCAAATATGTCTCAGTTTTCCTCCCCTGGTACTCGGGTGCAACATTCCAGACGCTTTACTAACACTCTCCCCACTTGGAGAGTCAGCGCCTTTAACCTCCTGTTTGGCCCAGTTTGCAATTTCTGCGGAAGATGAACAGGAATAGCGAGAACCAATGAGAGGCTAGCTGGAGGTGTCTGGACGGGCAAATTTAACTCTCATTTCCCACCAGGAAGAGGAAATAACCAAAGGCTCAGCGTGCCGTACCGGAACCAGATTAGGGCCTGAAGCCATCATGCGGTGTTGCGGCCAGCTCAAAAGAAAGCGAGTTGAAGAAAGGAGCTCAGGGGCACTGTAATTCACAAACCTGCAGAGTTATAAATGACAGCTATCGTCCAAAAATAGACTGAAGTAAGGCTGCCAAGAGGACTTGAAAGCGGGGCAGAATTGCAGGAAACCGATTTCAGGAGGTAGACTGGAATTGCATTGAAAGCATAGGAAAAGAGGCAGAACGTCCACAATGATGCACTTGGCCAAAAAGGGCGTATGCGTTTTTTCCTGAATATATTCAGGAAAAAACGCATACGCCCTTTTTGGCCAACCAAGCAAGCTTGCAAAGGAAATCTGCACTACAATGAAGTCTCACTTCCCCCGGTCAAAAGGGCCATCTGAAAAAAGTGTAAAATGCAGAAAGGCAGGACAGGCCATGGAGAACTGGGAGCCTTGTTATGCTGAAGGGCGGGATGTAAATTGCCAACAAACACTCGGGAGAAGTGTATGGTGTTTCCTGAAACATCTAAAAAACAAAGCAACAGAGCCTAGGGCACTTCCACTTATGGTCCTATAGCTTAGGGAATTTAAAATCAAAAAGACACAGCCACCCCAAAGTTTCGAACGGCTCTGTTTACAAGAACCTCGTTTACAGTACAAGTTCAACATCGCAGAAAGTGAAAAATGGATAAAAAAGTTGTGGTATTTACTTACAAAGCAATATCACTCAGCAATGAAATCTGTGTCATCAGGCCCTTAGCAGCACAATGAGTGGATTCAGGTATGATGATTCTAACTGAAATAAGTCACACAGAAAAAGAAACATCATAAGATATCAGTAATACACGGAATGTAAACTTGGCTACACAGGAACTCAGTTACAAAACAGAACAGGGTCTCAAATTTAGAAAACCAACTTATTCTTGCTTAAGGGTAAAGGTGAGTTGGGGTGCTGCATAAAACCAGAGATTGAAATGAGCACAGATAAAGTTCCTTAAGCCAAATATGGAATAGACAAGAGCTACTCCTTGCTCAACGAAATGGACTCAACACCGCATATTAAACGCCTAAGAATGTACCTGACTAGTAAGTATGTTAAAACCTATGGATTGCTATGTCTCCGAAAGAGAATCAAGCATGTGTACAGGGGCATAAACGCAGCAGTGATAGGATTGGAGAGGTTCGGTAAGCAAATGAAGACCCTTTGAAGTCATATTGCATGGTACCCATTCCACGGCTTTCAAATACACAGGTTTAAGGTATTCTTCCTTCACCTAAAACATGCATGTGGAACCTAAGTATGATCAACCATGTGAACGGGAGACGTGTTCAAATATGTCTCAGTTTTCCTCCCCTTGTACTCAGGTACAACATTCCAGACGCTTTACTAACACTCTCCCGACTTGGAGAGTCAGTCCCTTTAACCTCCTGTTTGGCCCAGTTTGCAATTTCTGTGGAAGATGAACAGGAATAGCGACAACCAATGAGAGACTAGCTGGAGGTGTCTGGACGGGCAAATTTAACTCTCATTTCCCACCAGGAAGAGGAAATAACCAAAGGCTCAGCATGCCGTGCCGGAACCAGATTAGGGCCTGAAGCCATCCTGCGGTGTTGCGGCCAGGTCACAAGAAAGCGAGTTGAAGAAAGGAGCTCAGGGGCACTGTAATTCACAAACCTGCAGAGTTATAAATGACAGCTATCGTCCAAAAATAGACTGAAGTAAGGCTGCCAAGAGGACTTGAAAGCGGGGCAGAATTGCAGGAAACCGATTTCAGGAGGTAGACTGGAATTGCATTGAAAGCATAGGAAAAGAGGCAGAACGTCCACAATGATGCACTTGGCCAAAAAGGGCATATGCGTTTTTTCCTGAATATATTCAGGAAAAAACGCATACGCCCTTTTTGGCCAACCAAGCAAGCTTGCAAAGGAAATCTGCACTACAATGAAGTCTCACTTCCCCCCGGTCAAAAGGGCCATCTGAAAAAAGTGTAAAATCCAGAAACGCAGGACAGGCCATGGAGAACTGGGAGCCTTGTTATGCTGATGGGCGGGATGGAAATTGCCAACAACCACTCGGGAGAAGTGTATGGTGTTTCCTGAAACATCTAAAAAACAAAGCAACAGAGCCTAGGGCACTTCCACTTATGGTCCTATAGCTTAGGGAAATTAAAATCAAAAAGACACAGCCACCCCAAAGTTTGGAACGGCTCTGTTTACAAGAACCTCGTTTACAGTACAAGTTCAACATCGCAGAAAGTGAAAAATGGATAAAGAACTTGTGGTACTTACGTACAATGCAGTATCACTCAGCAATGAAATCTATGTCATCAGGCCCGTAGCAGCATAATGAGTGGATTCAAGTACGATGATTCTAACTGAAATAAGTCACACAGAAAAAGAAACATCATAAGATATCACTAATACACGGAATGTAAACTTGGCTACACAGGAACTGCATTCCAAAACAGAACAGGGTCTCAAATTTAGAAAACCAACTTATGCTTGCTTAAGGGGAAAGGTGAGTTGGGGTGCTGCATAAAACCAGAGATTGAAATGAGTACAGATAAAGTTCCTTAAGCCAAATATGGAATAGACAAGAGCTACTCCTTGCTCAACGAAATGGACTCAACACCCCATATTAAACGCCTAAGAATGTACCTGACTAGTAAGTATCTTAAAACCTATGGATTGCTATGTCTCCAAAAGAGAATCAAGCGTGTGTACAGGGGTATAAACGCAGCAGTGATAGGATTGGAGAGGTTCGGTGAGCAAATGAAGACCCTTTGAAGTCATATTGCATGGTACCCATTACACGGGTCTCAACTCTCCAGGTTTAAGGTATTCTTCCTTCAGCTAAAACATGCATGTGGAACCCAGAGTATGATCAACCATGTGAACGGGAGACGTGTTCAAATATGTCTCAGTTTTCCTCCCCTGGTACTCGGGTGCAACATTCCAGACGCTTTACTAACACTCTCCCCACTTGGAGAGTCAGCGCCTTTAACCTCCTGTTTGGCCCAGTTTGCAATTTCTGCGGAAGATGAACAGGAATAGCGAGAACCAATGAGAGGCTAGCTGGAGGTGTCTGGACGGGCAAATTTAACTCTCATTTCCCACCAGGAAGAGGAAATAACCAAAGGCTCAGCCTGCCGTACCGGAACCAGATTAGGGCCTGAAGCAATCATGCGGTGTTGCGGCCAGCTCAAAAGAAAGCGAGTTGAAGAAAGGAGCTCAGGGGCACTGTAATTCACAAACCTGCAGAGTTATAAATGACAGCTATCGTCCAAAAATAGACTGAAGTAAGGCTGCCAAGAGGACTTGAAAGCGGGGCAGAATTGCAGGAAACCGATTTCAGGAGGTAGACTGGAATTGCATTGAAAGCATAGGAAAAGAGGCAGAACGTCCACAATGATGCACTTGGCCAAAAAGGGCGTATGCGTTTTTTCCTGAATATATTCAGGAAAAAACGCATACGCCCTTTTTGGCCAACCAAGCAAGCTTGCAAAGGAAATCTGCACTACAATGAAGTCTCACTTCCCCCGGTCAAAAGGGCCATCTGAAAAAAGTGTAAAATGCAGAAAGGCAGGACAGGCCATGGAGAACTGGGAGCCTTGTTATGCTGAAGGGCGGGATGTAAATTGCCAACAAACACTCGGGAGAAGTGTATGGTGTTTCCTGAAACATCTAAAAAACAAAGCAACAGAGCCTAGGGCACTTCCACTTATGGTCCTATAGCTTAGGGAATTTAAAATCAAAAAGACACAGCCACCCCAAAGTTTCGAACGGCTCTGTTTACAAGAACCTCGTTTACAGTACAAGTTCAACATCGCAGAAAGTGAAAAATGGATAAAAAAGTTGTGGTATTTACTTACAAAGCAATATCACTCAGCAATGAAATCTGTGTCATCAGGCCCTTAGCAGCACAATGAGTGGATTCAGGTATGATGATTCTAACTGAAATAAGTCACACAGAAAAAGAAACATCATAAGATATCAGTAATACACGGAATGTAAACTTGGCTACACAGGAACTCAGTTACAAAACAGAACAGGGTCTCAAATTTAGAAAACCAACTTATGCTTGCTTAAGGGTAAAGGTGAGTTGGGGTGCTGCATAAAACCAGAGATTGAAATGAGCACAGATAAAGTTCCTTAAGCCAAATATGGAATAGACAAGAGCTACTCCTTGCTCAACGAAATGGACTCAACACCGCATATTAAACGCCTAAGAATGTACCTGACTAGTAAGTATGTTAAAACCTATGGATTGCTATGTCTCCGAAAGAGAATCAAGCATGTGTACAGGGGCATAAACGCAGCAGTGATAGGATTGGAGAGGTTCGGTAAGCAAATGAAGACCCTTTGAAGTCATATTGCATGGTACCCATTCCACGGCTTTCAAATACACAGGTTTAAGGTATTCTTCCTTCACCTAAAACATGCATGTGGAACCCAAGTATGATCAACCATGTGAACGGGAGACGTGTTCAAATATGTCTCAGTTTTCCTCCCCTGGTACTCAGGTACAACATTCCAGACGCTTTACTAACACTCTCCCGACTTGGAGAGTCAGTCCCTTTAACCTCCTGTTTGGCCCAGTTTGCAATTTCTGTGGAAGATGAACAGGAATAGCGACAACCAATGAGAGACTAGCTGGAGGTGTCTGGAAGGGCAAATTTAACTCTCATTTCCCACCAGGAAGAGGAAATAACCAAAGGCTCAGCATGCCGTGCCGGAACCAGATTAGGGCCTGAAGCCATCCTGCGGTGTTGCAGCCAGGTCACAAGAAAGCAAGTTGAAGAAAGGAGCTCAGGGGCACTGTAATTCACAAACCTGCAGAGTTATAAATGACAGCTATCGTCCAAAAATAGACTGAAGTAAGGCTGCCAAGAGGACTTGAAAGCGGGGCAGAATTGCAGGAAACCGATTTCAGGAGGTAGACTGGAATTGCATTGAAAGCATAGGAAAAGAGGCAGAACGTCCACAATGATGCACTTGGCCAAAAAGGGCGTATGCGTTTTTTCCTGAATATATTCAGGAAAAAACGCATACGCCCTTTTTGGCCAACCAAGCAAGCTTGCAAAGGAAATCTGCACTACAATGAAGTCTCACTTCCCCCCGGTCAAAAGGGCCATCTGAAAAAAGTGTAAAATCCAGAAACGCAGGACAGGCCATGGAGAACTGGGAGCCTTGTTATGCTGATGGGCGGGATGGAAATTGCCAACAACCACTCGGGAGAAGTGTATGGTGTTTCCTGAAACATCTAAAAAACAAAGCAACAGAGCCTAGGGCACTTCCACTTATGGTCCTATAGCTTAGGGAAATTAAAATCAAAAAGACACAGCCACCCCAAAGTTTGGAACGGCTCTGTTTACAAGAACCTCGTTTACAGTACAAGTTCAACATCGCAGAAAGTGAAAAATGGATAAAGAACTTGTGGTACTTACGTACAATGCAGTATCACTCAGCAATGAAATCTATGTCATCAGGCCCGTAGCAGCATAATGAGTGGATTCAGGTACGATGATTCTAACTGAAATAAGTCACACAGAAAAAGAAACATCATAAGATATCACTAATACACGGAATGTAACCTTGGCTACACAGGAATTGCATTCCAAAACAGAACAGGGTCTCAAATTTAGAAAACCAACTTATGCTTGCTTAAGGGGAAAGGTGAGTTGGGGTGCTGCATAAAACCAGAGATTGAAATGAGCACAGATAAAGTTCCTTAAGCCAAATATGGAATAGACAAGAGCTACTCCTTGCTCAACGAAATGGACTCAAAACCCCATATGAAACGCCTAAGAATGTACCTGACTAGTAAGTATCTTAAAACCTATGGATTGCTATGCCTCCAAAAGAGAATCAAGCATGTGTACAGGGGCATAAACGCAGCAGTGATAGGATTGGAGAGGTTCGGTGAGCAAATGAAGACCCTTTGAAGTCATAGTGCATGGTACCCATTCCACGGGTTTCAACTACCCAGGTTTAAGGTATTCTTCCTTCAGCTAAAACATGCAAGTGGAACCTAGAGTATGATCAACCATGTGATCGGGAGGCGTGTTCATATATGTCTCAGTTTTTGTACCCTGGTACTCGGGTGCAACATTCCAGACGCTTTACTAACACTCTCCCCACTTGGAGAGTCAGTCCCTTTAACCTCCTGTTTGGCCCAGTTTGCAATTTCTGTGGAAGATGAACAGGAATAGCGAGAACCAATGAGAGACTAGCTGGAGGTGTCTGGATGGGCAAATTTAACTCTCATTTCCCACCAGGAAGAGGAATTAACCAAAGGCTCAGCGTGCCGTGCCGGAACCAGATTAGGGCCTGAAGCCATCCTGCGGTGTTGCGGCCAGCTCAAAAGAAAGCGAGTTGAAGAAAGGAGCTCAGGGGCACTGTAATTCACAAACCTGCAGAGTTATAAATGACAGCTATCGTCCAAAAATAGACTGAAGTAAGGCTGCCAAGAGGACTTGAAAGCGGGGCAGAATTGCAGGAAACCGATTTCAGGAGGTAGACTGGAATTGCATTGAAAGCATAGGAAAAGAGGCAGAACGTCCACAATGATGCACTTGGCCAAAAAGGGCGTATGCGTTTTTTCCTGAATATATTCAGGAAAAAACGCAAACGCCCTTTTTGGCCAACCAAGCAAGCTTGCAAAGGAAATCTGCACTACAATGAAGTCTCACTTCCCCCCGGTCAAAAGGGCCATCTGAAAAAAGTGTAAAATCCAGAAAGGCAGGACAGGCCATTGAGAACTGGGAGCCTTGTTATGCTGAAGGGCGGTATGTAAATTGCCAACAAACACTCGGGAGAAGTGTATGGTGTTTCCTGAAACATCTAAAAAACAAAGCAACAGAGCCTAGGGCACTTCCACTTATGGTCCTATAGCTTAGGGAATTTAAAATCAAAAAGACACAGCCACCCCAAAGTTTCGAACAGCTCTGTTTACAAGAACCTCGTTTACAGTACAAGTTCAACATCGCAGAAAGTGAAAAATGGATAAAAAAGTTGTGGTATTTACTTACAAAGCAATATCACTCAGCAATGAAATCTGTGTCATCAGGCCCTAAGCAGCACAATGAGTGGATTCAGGTATGATGATTCTAACTGAAATAAGTCACACAGAAAAAGAAACATCATAAGATATCAGTAATACACGGAATGTAAACTTGGCTACACAGGAACTGAATTACAGAACAGAACAGGGTCTCAAATTTAGAAAACCAACTTATGCTTGCTTAAGGGGAAAGGTGAGTTGGGGTGCTGCATAAAACCAGAGATTGAAATGAGCACAGATAAAGTTCCTTAAGCCAAATATGGAATAGACAAGAGCTACTCCTTGCTCAACGAAATGGACTCAACACCGCATATTAAACGCCTAAGAATGTACCTGACTAGTAAGTATCTTAAAACCTATGGATTGCTATGTCTCCGAAAGAGAATCAAGCATGTGTACAGGGGCATAAACGCAGCAGTGATAGGATTGGAGAGGTTCGGTGAGCAAATGAAGACCCTTTGAAGTCATATTGCATGGTACCCATTCCACGGGTTTCAAATACCCAGGTTTAAGGTATTCTTCCTTCAGCTAAAAGATGCATGTGGAAACCAAGTATGATCAACCATGTGAACGGGAGACGTGTTCAAATATTTCTCAGTTTTCCTCCCCTGGTACTCGGGTGCAACATTCCAGACGCTTTACTAACACTCTCCCCACTTGGAGAGTCAGCGCCTTTAACCTCCTGTTTGGCCCAGTTTGCAATTTCTTGGAAGATGAACAGGAATAGCGAGAACCAATGAGAGACTAGCTGGAGGTGTCTGGACGGGCAAATTTAACTCTCATTTCCCACCAGGAAGAGGAAATAACCAAAGGCTCAGCGTGCCGTGCCAGAAACAGATTAGGGCCTGAAGCCATCCTGCGGTGTTGCGGCCAGGTCACAAGAAAGCGAGTTGAAGAAAGGAGCTCAGGGGCACTGTAATTCACAAACCTGCAGAGTTATAAATGACAGCTATCGTCCAAAAATAGACTGAAGTAAGGCTGCCAAGAGGACTTGAAAGCGGGGCAGAATTGCAGGAAACCGATTTCAGGAGGTAGACTGGAATTGCATTGAAAGCATAGGAAAAGAGGCAGAACGTCCACAATGATGCACTTGGCCATAAAGGGTGTATGCGTTTTTTCCTGAATATATTCAGGAAAAAATGCATACACCCTTTTTGGCCAACCAAGCAAGCTTGCAAAGGAAATCTGCACGACAATGAAGTCTCACGTCCCCCCGGTCAAAAGGGCCATCTGAAAAAAGTGTAAAATCCAGAAAGGCAGGACAGGCCATGGAGAACTGGGAGCCTTGTTATGCTGATGGGCGGGATGTAAATTGCCAACAACCACTCGGGAGAATTGTATGGTGTTTCCTGAAACATCTAAAAAACAAAGCAACAGAACCTCGGGCACTTCCACTTATGGTCCTATAGCTTAGGGAAATTAAAATCAAAAAGACACAGCCACCCCAAAGTTTGGAACGGCTCTGTTTACAAGAACCTCATTTACAGTACAAGTTCAATATCGCAGAAAGTGAAAAATGGATAAAGAAGTTGTGGTATTTACTTACAAAGCAATATCACTCAGCAATGAAATCTGTGTCATCAGGCCCTTAGCAGCACAATGAGTGGATTCAGGTATGATGATTCTAACTGAAATAAGTCACACAGAAAAAGAAACATCATAAGATATCAGTAATACACGGAATGGAAACTTGGCTACACAGGAACTGAATTACAGAACAGAACAGGGTCTCAAATTTAGAAAACCAACTTATGCTTGCTTAAGGGGAAAGGTGAGTTGGGGTGCTGCATAAAACCAGAGATTGAAATGAGCACAGATAAAGTTCCTTAAGCCAAATATGGAATAGACAAGAGCTACTCCTTGCTCAACGAAATGGACTCAACACCCCATATTAAACGCCTAAGAATGTACCTGACTAGTAAGTATCTTAAAACCTATGGATTGCTATGTCTCCGAAAGAGAATCAAGCACGTGTACAGGGGCATAAACACAGCAGTGATAGGATTGGAGAGGTTCGGTGAGCCAATGAAGACCCTTTGAAATCATATTGCATGGTACCCATTCCACGGGTTTCAACTACCCAGGTTTTAGGTATTCTTCCTTCAGCTAAAACATGCATGTGGAACCTAGAGTATGATCAACCATGAGATCGGGAGACGTGTTCAAATATGTCCCAGTTTTCGTACCCTGGTACTCGGGTGCAACATTCCAGACGCTTTACTAACACTCTCCCGACTTGGAGAGTCAGTCCCTTTAACCTCCTGTTTGGCCCAGTTTGCAATTTCTGCGGAAGATGAACAGGAATAGCGAGAACCAATGAGAGGCTAGCTGGAGGTGTCTGGACGGGCAAATTTAACTCTCATTTCCCACCAGGAAGAGGAATTAACCAAAGGCTCAGCGTGCCGTGCCGGAACCAGATTAGGGCCTGAAGCCATCATGCGGTGTTACGGGCAGCTCAAAAGAAAGCGAGTTGAAGAAAGGAGCTCAGGGGCACTGTAATTCACAAACCTGCAGAGTTATAAATGACAGCTATCGTCCAAAAAGAGACTGAAGTAAGGCTGCCAAGAGGACTTGAAAGCGGGGCAGAATTGCAGGAAACCGATTTCAGGAGGTAGACTGGAATTGCATTGAAAGCATAGGAAAAGAGGCAGAACGTCCACAATGATGCACTTGGCCAAAAAGGGCGTATGCGTTTTTTCCTGAATATATTCAGGAAAAAACGCATACGCCCTTTTTGGCCAACCAAGCAAGCTTGCAAAGGAAATCTGCACTACAATGAAGTCTCACTTCCCCCTGGTCAAAAGGGCCATCTGAAAAAAGTGTAAAATCCAGAAAGGCAACAGGCCATTGAGAACTGGGAGCCTTGTTATGCTGATGGGCGGGATGTAAATTGCCAACAGACACTTGGGAGAAGTGTATGGTGTTTCCTGAAACATCTAAAAAACAAAGCAACAGAGCCTAGGGCACTTCCACTTATGGTCCTATAGCTTAGGGAATTTAAAATCAAAAAGACACAGCCACCCCAAAGTTTCGAACAGCTCTGTTTACAAGAACCTCGTTTACAGTACAAGTTCAACATCGCAGAAAGTGAAAAATGGATAAAAAAGTTGTGGTATTTACTTACAAAGCAATATCACTCAGCAATGAAATCTGTGTCATCAGGCCCTTAGCAGCACAATGAGTGGATTCAGGTATGATGATTCTAACTGAAATAAGTCACACAGAAAAAGAAACATCATAAGATATCAGTAATACATGGAATGTAAACTTGGCTACACAGGAACTGAATTACAGAACAGAACAGGGTCTCAAATTTAGAAAACCAACTTATGCTTGCTTAAGGGGAAAGGTGAGTTGGGGTGCTGCATAAAACCAGAGATTGAAATGAGCACAGATAAAGTTCCTTAAGCCAAATATGGAATAGACAAGAGCTACTCCTTGCTCAACGAAATGGACTCAACACCGCATATTAAACGCCTAAGAATGTACCTGACTAGTAAGTATCTTAAAACCTATGGATTGCTATGTCTCCGAAAGAGAATCAAGCATGTGTACAGGGGCATAAACGCAGCAGTGATAGGATTGGAGAGGTTCGGTGAGCAAATGAAGACCCTTTGAAGTCATATTGCATGGTACCCATTCCACGGGTTTCAAATACCCAGGTTTAAGGTATTCTTCCTTCAGCAAAAAGATGCATGTGGAAACCAAGTATGATCAACCATGTGAACGGGAGACGTGTTCAAATATTTCTCAGTTTTCCTCCCCTGGTACTCGGGTGCAACATTCCAGACGCTTTACTAACACTCTCCCCACTTGGAGGGTCAGCGCCTTTAACCTCCTGTTTGGCCCAGTTTGCAATTTCTGCGGAAGATGAACAGGAATAGCGAGAACCAATGAGAGACTAGCTGGAGGTGTCTGGACGGGCAAATTTAACTCTCATTTCCCACCAGGAAGAGGAAATAACCAAAGGCTCAGCGTGCCGTGCCGGAACCAGATTAGGGCCTGAAGCCATCCTGCAGTGTTGCGGCCAGGTCACAAGAAAGCGAGTTGAAGAAAGGAGCTCAGGGGCACTGTAATTCACAAACCTGCAGAATTATAAATGACAGCTATCGTCCAAAAATAGACTGAAGTAAGGCTGCCAAGAGGACTTGAAAGCGGGGCAGAATTGCAGGAAACCGATTTCAGGAGGTAGACTGGAATTGCATTGAAAGCATAGGAAAAGAGGCAGAACGTCCACAATGATGCACTTGGCCAAAAAGGGTGTATGCGTTTTTTCCTGAATATATTCAGGAAAAAACGCATACACCCTTTTTGGCCAACCAAGCAAGCTTGCAAAGGAAATCTGCACGACAATGAAGTCTCACTTCCCCCCGGTCAAAAGGGCCATCTGAAAAAAGTGTAAAATCCAGAAAGGCAGGACAGGCCATGGAGAACTGGGAGCCTTGTAATGCTGAAGGGCGGGATGTAAATTGCCAACAAACACTCGGGAGAAGTGTATGGTGTTTCCTGAAACATCTAAAAGACAAAGCAACAGAGACTAGGGCACTTCCACTTATGGTCCTATAGCTTAGGGAATTTGAAATCAAAAAGGCACAGCCACCCCAAAGTTTGGAACGGCTCGGTTTACAAGAACCTCGTTTACAGTACAAGTTCAACATCGCAGAAAGTGAAAAATGGATAAAGAACTTGTGGTACTTACGTACAATGCAGTATCACTCAGCAATGAAATCTATGTCATCAGGCCCGTAGCAGCATAATGAGTGGATTCAGGTACGATGATTCTAACTGAAATAAGTCACACAGAAAAAGAAACATCATAAGATATCACTAATACACGGAATGTAAACTTGGCTACACAGGAACTGAATTACAGAACAGAACAGGGTCTCAAATTTAGAAAACCAACTTATGCTTGCTTAAGGGGAAAGGTGAGTTGGGGTGCTGCATAAAACCAGAGATTGAAATGAGCACAGATAAAGTTCCTTAAGCTAAATATGGAATAGACAAGAGCTACTCCTTGCTCAACGAAATGGACTCAAAGCCCCATATTAAATGCCTAAGAATGTACCTGACTAGTAAGTATCTTAAAACCTATGGATTGCTATGCCTCCAAAAGAGAATAAAGCATGTGTACAGGGGCAAAAACGCAGCAGTGATAGGATTGGAGAGGTTCGGTGAGCAAATGAAGACCCTTTGAAGTCATATTGCATGGTACCCATTACACGGGTCTCAACTCTCCAGGTTTAAGGTATTCTTCCTTCAGCTAAAACATGCATGTGGAACCCAGAGTATGATCAACCATGTGAACGGGAGACGTGTTCAAATATGTCTCAGTTTTCCTCCCCTGGTACTCGGGTGCAACATTCCAGACGCTTTACTAACACTCTCCCCACTTGGAGAGTCAGCGCCTTTAACCTCCTTTTTGGCCCAGTTTGCAATTTCTGCGGAAGATGAACAGGAATAGCGAGAACCAATGAGAGGCTAGCTGGAGGTGTCTGGACGGGCAAATTTAACTCTCATTTCCCACCAGGAAGAGGAAATAACCAAAGGCTCAGCGTGCCGTACTGGAACCAGATTAGGGCCTGAAGCCACCCTGCGGTGCTGCGGCCAGCTCAAAAGAAAGCGAGTTGAAGAAAGGAGCTCAGGGGCACTGTAATTCACAAACCTGCAGAGTTATAAATGACAGCTATCGTCCCAAAATATACTGAAGTAAGGCTGCCAAGAGGACTTGAAAGCGGAGCAGAATTGTAGGAAACCGATTTCAGGAGGTAGACTGGAATTGCATTGAAAGCATAGGAAAAGAGGCAGAACGTCCACAATGATGCACTTGGCCAAAAAGGGCGTATGCGTTTTTTCCTGAATATATTCAGGAAAAAACGCATACGCCCTTTTTGGCCAACCAAGCAAGCTTGCAAAGGAAATCTGCACTACAATGAAGTCTCACTTCCCCCTGGTCAAAAGGGCCATCTGAAAAAAGTGTAAAATCCAGAAAGGCAGGACAGGCCATGGAGAACTGGGAGCCTTGTTATGCTGATGGGCGGGATGTAAATTGCCAACAACCACTCGGGAGAAGTGTATGGTGTTTCCTGAAACATCTAAAAAACAAAGCAACAGAACCTAGGGCACTTCCACTTATGGTCCTATAGCTTAGGGAAATTAAAATCAAAAAGACACAGCCACCCCAAAGTTTGGAACGGCTCTGTTTACAAGAACCTCGTTTACAGTACAAGTTCAACATCGCAGAAAGTGAAAAATGGATAAAGAAGTTGTGGTATTTACTTACAAAGCAATATCACGCAGCAATGAAATCTGTGTCATCAGGCCCTTAGCAGCACAATGAGTGGATTCAGGTATGATGATTCTAACTGAAATAAGTCACACAGAAAAAGAAACATCATAAGATATCAGTAATACACGGAATGGAAACTTCGCTACACAGGAACTGAATTACAGAACAGAACAGGGTCTCAAATTTAGAAAACCAACTTATGCTTGCTTAAGGGTAAAGGTGAGTTGGGGTGCTGCATAAAACCAGAGATTGAAATGAGCACAGATAAAGTTCCTTAAGCCAAATATGGAATAGACAAGAGCTACTCCTTGCTCAACGAAATGGACTCAACACCCCATATTAAACGCCTAAGAATGTACCTGACTAGTAAGTATCTTAAAACCTATGGATTGCTATGTCTCCGAAAGAGAATCAAGCATGTGTACAGGGGCATAAACGCAGCAGTGATAGGATTGGAGAGGTTCGGTGAGCAAATGAAGACCCTTTGAAGTCATATTGCATGGTACCCATTCCACGGGTTTCAACTACCCAGGTTTTAGGTATTCTTCCTTCAGCTAAAACATGCATGTGGAACCCAAGTATGATCAACCATGTGAATGGGAGACGTGTTCAAATATGTCTCAGTTTTCCTCCCCTGGTACTCGGGTGCAACATTCCAGACGCTTTACTAACACTCTCCCCACTTGGAGAGTCAGCGCCTTTAACCTCCTGTTTGGCCCAGTTTGCAATTTCTGTGGTAGATGAACAGGAATAGCGAGAACCAATGAGAGGCTAGCTGGAGGTGTCTGGACGGGCAAATTTAACTCTCATTTCCCACCAGGAAGAGGAAATAACCAAAGGCTCAGTGTGCCGTGCCGGAACCAGATTAGGGCCTGAAGCCATCCTGCAGTGTTGCGGCCAGTTAAAAGAAAGCGAGTTGAAGAAAGGAGCTCAGGGGCACTGTAATTCACAAACCTGCAGAGTTATAAATGACAGCTATCGTCCAAAATATACTGAAGTAAGGCTGCCAAGAGGACTTGAAAGCGGGGCAGAATTGCAGGAAACCGATTTCAGGAGGTAGACTGGAATTGCATTGAAAGCATAGGAAAAGAGGCAGAACGTCCACAATGATGCACTTGGCCAAAAAGGGCGTATGCGTTTTTTCCTGAATATATTCAGGAAAAAACGCATACGCCCTTTTTGGCCAACCAAGCTAGCTTGCAAAGGAAATCTGCACTACAATGAAGTCTCACTTCCCCCCGGTCAAAAGGGCCATCTGAAAAAAGTGTAAAATCCAAAAAGGCAGGACAGGCCATGGAGAACTGGGAGCCTTGTTATGCTGAAGAGCGGGATGTAAATTGCCAACAACCACTCGGGAGAAGTGTATGGTGTTTCCTGAAACATCTAAAAAACAAAGCAACAGAGCCTAGGTCACTTCCACTTATGGTCCTATAGCTTAGGGAATTTAAAATCAAAAAGACACAGCCACCCCAAAGTTTCGAATGGCTCTGTTTACAAGAACCTCGTTTACAGTACAAGTTCAACATCGCAGAAAGTGAAAAATGGATAAAGAAGTTGTGGTATTCACTTACAAAGCAATATCACTCAGCAATGAAATCTATGTCATCAGGCCCTTAGCAGCACAATGAGTGGATTCAGGTATGATGATTCTAACTGAAATAAGGCACACAGAAAAAGAAACATCATAAGATATCAGTAATACACGGAATGGAAACTTGGCTACACAGGAACTGAATTACAGAACAGAACAGGGTCTCAAATTTAGAAAACCAACTTATGCTTGCTTAAGGGTAAAGGTGAGTTGGGGTGCTGCATAAAACCAGAGATTGAAATGAGCACAGATAAAGTTCCTTAAGCCAAATATGGAATAGACAAGAGCTACTCCTTGCTCAACGAAATGGACTCAACACCGCATATTAAACGCCTAAGAATGTACCTGACTAGTAAGTATCTTAAAACCTATGGATTGCTATGTCGCCGAAGGAGAATCAAGCATGTGTACAGGGGCATAAACGCAGCAGTGATAGGATTGGAGAGGTTCGGTGAGCAAATGAAGACCCTTTGAAGTCATATTGCATGGTACCCATTACACGGGTTTCAACTACCCAGGTTTTAGGTATTCTTCCTTCAGCTAAAACATGCATGTGGAACCTAGAGTATGATCAACCATGTGATTGGGAGACGTGTTCAAATATGTCTCAGTTTTCCTCCCCTGGTACTCGGGTGCAACATTCAAGACGCTTTACTAACACTCTCCCCACTTGGAGAGTCAGCGCCTTTAACCACCTGTTTGGCACAGTTTGCAATTTCTGCGGAAGATGAACAGGAATAGCGAGAACCAATGAGAGGCTAGCTGGAGGTGTCTGGACGGGCAAATTTAACTCTCATTTCCCACCAGGAAGAGGAAATAACCAAAGGCTCAGCGTGCCGTACCGGAACCAGATTAGGGCCTGAAGCCATCCTGCGGTGTTGCGGCCAGCTCAAAAGAAAGCGAGTTGAAGAAAGGAGCTCAGGGGCACTGTAATTCACAAACCTGCAGAGTTATAAATGACAGCTATCGTCCAAAAATAGACTGAAGTAAGGCTGCCAAGAGGACTTGAAAGCGGGGCAGAATTGCAGGAAACCGATTTCAGGAGGTAGACTGGAATTGCATTGAAAGCATAGGAAAAGAGGCAGAACGTCCACAATGATGCACTTGGCCAAAAAGGGCGTATGCGTTTTTTCCTGAATATATTCAGGAAAAAACGCATACGCCCTTTTTGGCCAACCAAGCAAGCTTGCAAAGGAAATCTGCACTACAATGAAGTCTCACTTCCCCCCAGTCAAAAGGGCCATCTGAAAAAAGTGTAAAATCCAGAAAGGCAGGACAGGCCATGGAGAACTGGGAGCCTTGTTATGCTGATGGGCGGGATGTAAATTGCCAACAACCACTCGGGAGAAGTGTATGGTGTTTCCTGAAACATGTAAAAAACAAAGCAACAGAACCTAGGGCACTTCCACTTATGGTCCTATAGCTTAGGGAAATTAAAATCAAAAAGACACAGCCACCCCAAAGTTTGGAACGGCTCTGTTTACAAGAACCTCGTTTACAGTACAAGTTCAACATCGCAGAAAGTGAAAAATGGATAAAGAAGTTGTGGTATTTACTTACAAAGCAATATCACTCAGCAATGAAATCTGTGTCATCAGGCCCTTAGCAGCACAATGAGTGGATTCAGATATGATGATTCTAACTGAAATAAGTCACACAGAAAAAGAAACATCATAAGATATCAGTAATACACGGAATGGAAACTTGGCTACACAGGAACTGAATTACAGAACAGAACAGGGTCTCAAATTTAGAAAACCAACTTATGCTTGCTTAAGGGGAAAGGTGAGTTGGGGTGCTGCATAAAACCAGAGATTGAAATGAGCACAGATAAAGTTCCTTAAGCCAAATATGGAATAGACAAGAGCTACTCCTTGCTCAACGAAATGGACTCAACACCCATATTAAACGCCTAAGAATGTACCTGACTAGTAAGTATCTTAAAACCTATGGATTGCTATGTCTCCGAAAGAGAATCAAGCATGTGTACAGGGGCATAAACGCAGCAGTGATAGGATTGGAGAGGTTCGTGAGCAAATGAAGACCCTTTGAAGTCATATTGCATGGTACCCATTCCACGGGTTTCAACTACCCAGGTTTAAGGTATTCTTCCTTCGTCTAAAACATGCATGTGGAACCTAGAGTATGATCAACCATGTGATCGGGAGACGTGTTCAAATATGTCTTAGTTTTCGAACCCTGGTACTCGGGTGCAACATTCCAGACGCTTTACTAACACTCTCCCCACTTGGAGAGTCAGTCCCTTTAACCACCTGTTTGGCCCAGTTTGCAATTTCTGTGGAAGATGAACAGGAATAGCGAGAACCAATGAAAGACTAGCTGGAGGTGTCTGGATGGGCAAATTTAACTCTCATTTCCCACCAGGAAGAGGAATTAACCAAAGGCTCAGCGTGCCATGCCGGAACCACATTAGGGCCTGAAGTCATCCTGCGGTGTTGCGGCCAGCTCTCAAGAAAATGAGTTGAAGAAAGGAGCTCAGGGGCACTGTAATTCACAAACCTGCAGAGTTATAAATGACAGCTATCGTCCAAAAATAGACTGAAGTAAGGCTGCCAAGAGGACTTGAAAGCGGGGCAGAATTGCAGGAAACCGATTTCAGGAGGTAGACAGGAATTGCATTTCAAGCATAGGTAAAGAGGCAGAACGTCCACAGTGATGCACTTGGCCAAAAAGGGCGTATGCGTTTTTTCCTGAATATATTCAGGAAAAAACGCATACGCCCTTTTTGGCCAACCAAGCAAGCTTGCAATGGAAATCTGCACTACAATGAAGTCTCACTTCCCCCCGGTCAAAAGGGCCATCTGAAAAAAGTGTAAAATCCAGAAAGGCAGGACAGGCCATGGAGAACTGGGAGCCTTGTTATGCTGATGCGCGGGATGTAAATTGCCAACAGACACTCGGCAGAAGTGTATGGTGTTTCCTGAAACATCTAAAAAACAAAGCAACAGAGCCTAGTGCACTTCCACTTATGGTCCTATAGCTTAGGGAAATTAAAATCAAAAAGACACAGCCACCCCAAAGTTTGGGACGCCTCTGTATACAAGAACCTCGTTTACCGTACAAGTTCAATATCAGAGAAAGTGAAAAATGGATAAAGAAGTTGTGGTACTCATGTACAAAGCAATATCACTCAGCAATGAAATCTATGTCACCAGGCCCGTAGCAGCATAATGAGTGGATTCGGGTATGGTGATTCTAACTGAAATAAGTCTAACAGAAAAAGAAACATCAAAAAATATCACTAATACATGGAATTTAAACTTGGCTACAGAGGAACTGAATTACAAAACAGAACAGGGTCTCAAATTTAGAAAACCAACTTATGCTTGCTTAAGTGGAAAGGTGAGTTGGGGTGCTGCATAAAACCAGAGACTGAAATGAGCACAGATAAAGTTCCTTAAGCCAAATATGGAATAGACAAGAGCTACTCCTTGCTCAACGAAATGGACTCCACACCCCATATTAAACGCCTAAGAATATACCTGACTAGTAAGTATCTTAAAACCTATGGATTGCTATGTCTCCAAAAGAGAATCAAGCGTGTGTACTGGGGCATAAATGCAGCAGTGATAGGATTGGAGAGGTTCGGTGAGCAAATGAAGACCCTTTGAAGTCATATTGCATGGTACCCATTCCACGGGTCTCAACTCTCCAGGTTTAAGGTATTCTTCCTTCAGCTAAAACATGCATGTGGAACCCAGAGTATGATCAACTGTGTGATCGGGAGACGTGTTCAAATATGTCTCAGTTTTCATACCCTGGTACTCGGGTGCAACATTCCAGACGCTTTACTAACACTCTCCCGACTTGGACAGTCAGTGCCTTTAACCTCCTGTTTGGCCCAGTTTGCAATTTCTGCGGAAGATGAACAGGAATAGCGAGAACCAATGAGAGGCTAGCTGGAGGTGTCTGGACGGGCAAATTTAACTCTCATTTCCCACCAGGAAGAGGAAATAACCAAAGGCTCAGTGTGCCGTGCCAGAACCAGATTAGGGCCTGAAGCCATCCTGCGGTGTTGCGGCCAGGTCACAAGAAAGCGAGTTGAAGAAAGGAGCTCAGGGGCACTGTAATTCACAAACCTGCAGAGTTATAAATGACAGCTATCGTCCAAAAATAGACTGAAGTAAGGCTGCCAAGAGGACTTGAAAGCGGGGCAGAATTGCAGGAAACCGATTTCAGGAGGTAGACTGGAATTGCATTGAAAGCATAGGAAAAGAGGCAGAACGTCCACAATGATGCACTTGGCCAAAAAGGGCGTATGCGTTTTTTCCTGAATATATTAAGGAAAAAACGCATACGCCCTTTTTGGCCAACCAAGCAAGCTTGCAAAGGAAATCTGCACTACAATGAAGTCTCACTTCCCCCCGGTCAAAAGGGCCATCTGAAAAAAGTGTAAAATCCAGAAAGGCAGGACAGGCCATGGAGAACTGGGAGCCTTGTTATGCTGATGGGCGGGATGTAAATTGCCAACAGACACTCAGGAGAAGTGTATGGTGTTTCCTGAAACATCTAAAAAACAAAGCAACAGAGCCTAGGGCACTGCCACTTATGGTCCTATAGCTTAGGGAAATTAAAATCAAAAAGACACAGCCACCCCAAAGTTTGGGACGCCTCTGTTTACAAGAACCTCGTTTACCATACAAGTTCAATATCACAGAAAGTGAAAAATGGATAAAGAACTTGTGGTACTTACGTACAATGCAATATCACTCAGCAATGAAATCTATGTCATCAGGCCCGTAGCAGCATAATGAGTGGATTCAGCTACGATGATTCTAACTGAAATAAGTCACACAGAAAAAGAAACATCAAAAGATATCACTAATACACGGAATGTAAACTTGGCTACACAGGAACTGAATTCCAAAACAGAACAGGGTCTCAAATTTAGAATACCAACTTCTGCTTGCTTAAGGGGAAAGGTGAGTTGGGGTGCTGCATAAAACCAGAGATTGAAATGAGCACAGATAAAGTTCCTTAAGCCAAATATGGAATAGACAAGAGCTACTCCTTGCTCAACGAAATGGACTCAACACCCCATATTAAATGCCTAAGAATGTACCTGACTAGTAAGTATCTTAAAACCTAGGGATTGCTATGTCTCCGAAAGAGAATCAAGCGTGTGTACTGGGGCATAAATGCAGCAGTGATAGGATTGGAGAGGTTCGGTGAGCAAATGAAGACCCTTTGAAGTCATATTGCATGGTACCCATTCCACGGGTCTCAACTCTCCAGGTTTAAGGTATTCTTCCTTCAGCTAAAACATGCATGTGGAACCCAGAGTATGATCAACCGTGTGATCGGGAGACGTGTTCAAATATGTCTCAGTTTTTATACCCTGGTACTCGGGTGCAACATTCCAGACGCTTTACTAACACTCTCCCGACTTGGACAGTCAGTGCCTTTAACTCCCTGTTTGGCCCAGTTTGCAATTTCTGCGGAAGATGAACAGGAATAGGGAGAACCAATGAGAGACTAGCTGGAGGTGTCTGGACGGGCAAATTTAACTCTCATTTCCCACTAGGAAGAGGAATTAACCAAAGGCTCAGCGTGCCGTGGCGGAAACAGATTAGGGCCTGAAGTCATCCTGCAGTGTTGCGGCCAGCTCACAAGAAAGTGAGTTGAAGAAAGGAGCTCAGGGGCTCTGTAATTCACAAACCTGCAGAGTTATAAATGACAGCTATCGTCCAAAAATATACTGAAGTAAGGCTGCCAAGAGGACTTGAAAGCGGGGCAGAATTGCAGGATACCGATTTCAGGAGGTAGACTGGAATTGCATTGAAAGCGTAGGAAAAGAGGCAGAACGTCCACAATGATGCACTTTGCCAAAAGGGCATATGCGTTTTTTCCTGAATATATTCAGGAAAAAACGCATACGCCCTTTTTGGCCAACCAAGCAAGCTTGCAAAGGAAATCTGCACTACAATGAAGTCTCACTTCCCCCCGGTCAAAAGGGCCATCAGAATAAAGTGTAAAATCCAGAAAGGCAGGACAGGCCATGGAGAACTGGGAGCCTTTGTATGCTGATGGGCGGGATGTAAATTGCCAACAGACACTCGGGAGAAGTGTATGGTGTTTCCTGAAACATCTAAAAAACAAAGCAACAGAGCCTAGGGCACTTCCACTTATGGTCCTATAGCTTAGGGAAATTAATATCAAAAAGACACAGCAACCCCAAAATTTGGGACGGCTCTTTTTACAGGAATCTCTTCTACGGCACAAGTTAAATATCCCAGAGAGCAAATAATGGATAAAGAAGCTGCGGTACTTCTGTACAACAGAATACCACTCAGCAATGAAATCTATGTCACCAGGCCCGTACCAGCATAATGAGTGGATTGAGGCACGATGATTCTAAGTGAAATAAGTCACACAGAAAAAGAAACATCATAAGGTATCACTAATACACGGAATGTGAACTTGGCTACACATGAACTGAATTACAAAACAGAACAGGGTCTCAAGTTTAGAAAACCAACTTATGCCTGCTTAAGGGGGAAGGTGAGTTGGGGTGCTGCATAAAAGCAGAGTTTGAAATTAGCACAGATACCGTTCCATAAGCCAAATATGTAATAGACAAGAGCTACCCCTTGCTCAACGAAATGGATTCAACAATGAGGTATCACCTCACACCTGGTAGAATAGGCATCATTGAAAATCTACAAACAAAAAATGCTGGAAAGGGTGTGGAGAAAAGGAACCCTCTTCCACTATTGTTGGGAATATAAATTGATACATTCATTATGGAGAACAATATGGAATTTCTTAAGAAACTAACAATAGAATTACCATATGATACAGCAATCCCAGTTCTGGACATATACCCAGACAAAACCATAAATCAAAAAGAGTCATTCACCGCAATGTTCATTGCATCACTATTTACAATATCGAGGTAATGGAAGCAACCTAAATGCCCACAGACAGACGAATGCATAAAGCTGTGGTACATATATAAAATGGAATATTACTAAGCCATGAAAAGGAATGAAATTGGGTCATTTGTAGAGACGTCGATGGATCTAGAGACTGTCATACAGAGTGAAGTAAGTCAGAAAGAGAAAAACAAATCTTGTATATTCATGCATATATGTGGAACCTAGAAAAACTGTACAGATTAACCATTTTGCAAGGCATAAATAGAGCAACAGATGTAGACAACAAACGTATGGACAACAAGGGGGGAAAGCTGTTGGGGGGTGGTGGTGGGAGGAGTTGAGAGACTGGGATTGGCATGTATACATTTATATGTATAAAATAGATAACCAATAAGAACCTGCTGTATAAAAATATAAAATAAAATTCAAAATTAAAAAGAAATAAAATTTAAAAAATAAAACAGAAAAAACAATTATTCCCTGCACATACATGTATTTATATGAATAAATTATTTCCATGCTTATATCTGTAAATACAAAAAAGAGGAATAAAATCTACCTTGAACCAAAAACGAAAAAGAGAAAAAAACACAGAACCCACCAGTTCCACAGAGGAAAACCGTATCAGGGCACTTGCTCCAGTTGTAAACAATTCTGAAGTTGGTCAGTGGTGGGGAATCGTCTCCCATTCAGCCAGCAGCCCCCACGCAACAAGCGTCCTCATTGCAAAGCTGGGGCACCGTGCCGAGGCATCTGTGAGTAAACGTGAGCTGAGCCCCAGGCCAGTTGCTGCTGAACTATTCCCACCCGTCCCAGGTAAAACACCTGAATATATACAAGGACTTGAAAGCCTAGAGGAAGGGCCATAGAGCCACACGAGTGACAGCATGCCGGCCGACTTGGTGCCTGCAGGCCAGCCAGGATGGTCCTGGCCCTGGGTGCTCTTCTGGAAGATTTCCATTTCCCTGCCTGAGATACCCGTCCTGTCCCTGCCCCCACTGCTTTTTTCCTTCCTCACCTCTGCCCAGGGAGAAATTCCAGCAGCAGGTATGGGTGACACATCCTCTTCTTTAGCAGGTGGCAGCCTGGCAACTGCTGCAGAAAGTCCAGCAGAGCCCCACTCACACTGGGCCACCCACAAAGCCGTGGCCTCTCACTCCCTCCCACCAGCCCAGCCCCGAGACTGCTGACAGGGCAGAGAAAATGGCGTCAGGCACGGCTGCAGGGGCTCTTGCTGCCTGGAGTGGTATTTATATTGATCTCAACCCAGGCACACCTGGGGAGGGCTGGCCGGCACGGTAAGGCTGCCCAGCTCAGCCAATCATCACCCCTCAGGGGCTCACAGTTGCAGAAAATGGAACTTGCTGAACCGGCCAGGTCCAAGGAACAGGTGTGGGCTCCTGAGAGTCAGGATAGACAAGGGGCTGCAGCTTTGGCTTGTTTTCTAATCATTTTATCTGGCCCATGAGTGGGAGACAACTTCAAGAAAACCCTCTCCTAATGAGAGGAACCCAGGAGTCAGGCAGAGGAGGGGTGGGTGGTGGTTGGAGACAGAGGCCTGGTGCCCCGGGTGCAGTGGAAGTCTCTGGAAGACCAGGTGGAGGGAGGCCTCACGGAGTGATGCCCAGGGTCACAGACCTGTCGCAGCTGCTGTTTGTTAGTTCAAGTCCTGCTCTGAGGTGCTCTGTGTCAGCTCTGAGCGACAGGTGAGCTGGGGGTGCTCTGCAATGAGGGCTATGTGCACGGTTCCTGTGTGCCCAGCCCTGCCACGGTACCTGCAAGGGTAGCTCTGTATCCTGGGAGGGGCCTGACCACGAGAGCCCCGTGGGCTGGGGTGGGGGTGGGGTACCTGCCCAGGTGAGCTCCATATTCTGGGATTGGTCTGACCACGAGAGCCCCATGGGCTGCTGGGGACCTGGTAAAGGATGTCAGGACAGTCAGTGAAGCCACCGAGGATATACCTCCAGTTGCTCCTAATTCCTACACCCTGCTGGTCATTCTACCAACCACCAGGACATGGTATTCTGTATTAGTCTTCAATGATGCCTTCTTTTGTATTCCATTAGTCCCAGAGTCACAAGAAATTTTGGCTTGTGAGTGGCAGGACTCAACATACAACTAAAACAATACTTCCGGGCCGTCTGGCCCCAAGGGTGCAAAAATTCCCACACCATCTTTGGGGAAAGCTTAGCTAAAGACCTAAAAGTTCTACCTCTGGAAAAGGAAACCCTCCTTCAATATGCAGACGACATTCTGATCACCAGCCCTACTAAGGAGGCCTCTGAACTACCAAGCCAATAAAGGATAGAAGTTGTCCAAGAAAAAGCTCAAATATCACAGACTGCGGTGACCTGCCTGGGCTTCATTCTCACAGAAGGTCAGAGAAGCCCATCCCAGGAAAGGGAAGAAACCATTTTCAGCCTTACCCCTTTCTAAAACTAGAAGACAGCTTAGGGGTTCCTGGGGAGGCCAGGGTTTGCTGCTTCTGGATCCCTAACTACAGTCTACTAGCTGGGCCTCTATATGAAACACTGAAAGGAAAAGATGATGATCCTTTTGAATAGAATCCAGAAGTGGCCTTTCAAGAATGGAAAGAGCAGTCAATTCAGACCCTTGCCCTGGAACTCCCTAATTTAGCTAAACCCTTTGATCTTTACAATCCCGGTGAAAGGTGAATCGCCATTGGAGAATTAGTGCAAAAACTGGGACCACTTGAAATGGAACAATGCAAGAATGTCATCCAGGTAGGATAAACTACGGTCACTAAGGGGCTTGGCCCACTGCCACATCTGGCCAAGATACTGGCGGTATCTAAAAACCTGGAAATCAGCAGCCCAAAAGGCCACCTCCCTCTTAAGGGAAAAGGACCCCACGTGGTGATCCTAACCACCAACCATGCCCTGAAGTTGCAGGGTTCGCTCCGTGGGCACACCGACCTCGAGTGAGGAGGCCCTCCAACTCCAACATCCAGAGAGATAACCGGGGGCAACAGGGCACCATGACGACTCGTGTGAACATCACTTGACCTGGAGTTTCTCTCATAAAACAACAAGAGTGTGTCCCAAAAGAGTAGACTACTGCTTGCAGGACTTACTGCACCCAGAGGGGAGCTAATAATCTTGGCGGGGGAACAGTATACCACACTGTCACCATAGAAAAGCCTACAGACACCGTGATGATGGTGGCCAATAAGACCGGCTGGACTCCTGTTTACTTCAAAAGGCTGTTGACTCAGTAGCCATCATGGTCCTTGGTCACCACTGACCCTGGACTGTCTGGGAGTTGAGCGGGCAGGGCTCTGACACCTGGTGCTGTTTGTACGTTAATTCAGGGGCCTAATTGAAGAAAGCGCAGACTACTGGTCAGAGCATCTAGGCTGGCAGAGACGGTCAGCCTAAGGTGGCCGAACAAATGTGGGGCGGGGTGAAACCGGCCCCCACAGCGTCTCTGCACATCTCTTTCCTGGACCCTTAAAGGTCATTAGAATCTATAACACTTCCAATGCTGGTGCTCAGGTGGACGAGCAGGGAGGCAGGGGTCCTGGGGACAATCAACGTCACCGGGAGGCTGCTGGGGAGAAGCTCTGACCCTCGCCCCAGGGTATGAGGGCTCCCAACTCAGCACTCAGCAGTTACAGAAGAAGGGTCTGCACCCTCAGCACTCCAAGAATGAGGAACGGGACAAAAGGCAGAGGAGGGGTTTGTCCCCAGCAAAGCCCATTAAAAATCCCTGGGAGATAAAAATAGAATCTGGGCAATAAAGTCAAGTCTAACCTTTTTTATCCTTTGTGCTTTGTCTAATTTCACGTGCTCCTAGGGTCCCGCATGCAGAGGTTCCACACCCGGCACTTCAGACCAGATTTCCTAGTGCAGAATGGCTGGGTTGACACCTCAGCTCCTGGGGCCCAGTGCAGACTCCACGATATAGAGCCTGAGCTACAGCCAACCCGGCCCTCGAGAGCTCCGCCGCCTCCCTCCCTCCCACTGACTCTGACAGGATCTCTACACAGCAGCCCAGCCCACAGCCCACGGGGTAGTGCATGCTCTCACCTCTCCATTCTCTGATCAAAATATAAAGTTTCCTTTGCTTGTGAACCAAACTCAGTCTCGATCTGTTGGCCCCAATGACACTGGGCAGGGGGACACTTGTTGGGGTCCACTCTGGAGGATCAGTAACAGAAATTGAGACTATTGTAACCTCAATGAACAGATGTGTGAGCCAAACTGTAGTTAACATAGAACAGTGTATAAGGCTCGGGTAAAATAAGATGTTTTTAACACTTCCATTTGATATTTCCATCACTTTTTATAAGCAAGTTCAGTGAAAAGGTTTGTCTTATTTGTCAGGTCAATATTAGAGAAACGAAGTGATTTCTTTCCAAGGATGTACAGCTAATAATCTTGGTTAAACCTTCAATCTTGTTTTAAATGCTTTTCCATTGAAAATGATACCTCTCTTTCAGCTCCCCCATTTCTGAGAAGTATAAAATCTTATAATTTATTATTACCAAAGGGGAAAGGTGGGAGGAGGGATAAATTAACAGTTTGGAATGAACACATACACACTGCTATGTATAAAATAGATCATCAACAAGGAACTACTGTATAGCACAGGGAACTACACTCAACATTTTGCAATAACCTATAAGGGGAAATAATCTGAAAAAGAATAGATATTTTTATTGACATCATCTATCAATGACAGTTAAAGTGTAGCCTAAGGGAAGCTGGTGGTGAGTGCTTCTGACCCTAAAGACTTCAATCATCTAAAGTTTGGACTCTGCCTACTTCCCAAGGCCCTTAATGAACATATGTGTAGCCGTAGCTTAAAAACTTCCCCAGTTTGGGTTTCGGGGAGACACTGATTTTGAAAAAGCCCTGGTGTTCTCCTTACATGAATGGGACTCTTCCTACTGCTAAAACATGTCTGTCACACCCAGAGGATGGTATACCATCTGATCGGGAAGAGTTTGGAAAAGGCATCTCATCTCCTCATCTCCTGGTGCTCGGGTTCACCCCTCCAGCGTCTTTACTAACAGTCTCCCCACTTGGAGATGTCAGCACTGTCAACATCCTGTTGCGTACAGTTTGGAATTTGTCCAGAGGATGAAGCGGAAGGATGAGGAACAATGAGAGACAAGTCCTAGGTGTTCAGACAGGCACATGTCACTCTAATTTCCAATCAGGAAGACGAATTGACCAAAGGCTAGGGTTGCCCATGGAAACAGTATAGGGCTTGAGGAAATCCCGCTGCTTTGTGGCCAGTTCCCATAAACACAAGTTGAACAATGGAACTCAGGGGCAGTAAAATTCACAAAACTGCAGAGTTGAAAATATCCATCACTGAAAAATGTCTTGAGGAAAGTCAGAGAAAAGGACTTGTAAGCAAGGGAGAATGGCAGGAAAGGGATTTGAGGAGGTAGAAAGGACTCGCCATTAAGCACAAGAAAAGGAGCTGAACATTGCCAACATTGCCAACATTGCAGTTGGCCAAAAAGGGTGTATGCGTTCTTTTCTGTATATATTCAAGAAAAGGGCATACACTTTTTTAGCCAACCAAACAGGTGGGCACTGGAAGTCAATACTACAAAAGATATCACTTCGCATCAGTCAGAAGAGCCATCCTCATAAAGCATAAACAACAGAAACGCAGGACAGGGCAACGAGAAGAGGGAGCCCTGTGAGACTTATAGTGGAAATGTATATTGCCAACGGCCATTCTGGAGAAGTGTATTGTGTTTACTAAAGCATCTAAAAAATGAGCTACAGAGCATAGGGCACTTGCACTCATGGGCGTATATCTTGGGAAAAACAAAAATCGAGAGGACACAGGCACCCCAATGTTTACCCCCTCTCTGTTTAAAAGATCCTCGACTAGGATATAACTTAAATGTCTCTGGAGGGAAAAAATGGATAGAGATGTGGTACTTAGGTAGAGTGGAATATTATTCAGCCTGGAAATCAATGAAATATGGCCAGTTGTAACAACTCCGGAGGAGTTACGTATGATCATTCTAAGTGACAGAATTCAAAAAGAAAAAGACACATATCATAAGATATCACTTAAAGGTGGAATCCAAAATGGCTACACATGAAATAAATTACAAAACAAAAACATAGTCAAATATGTAGAAAACACGCATAAGGCTGCTAAACGGGAAAGGTGGGGAGGGGTGAGGCATCATCCAGGAGGTTGAAATTAGCAAAGATACCATTCCAAATACCAAACTGATAATCAACAAGGCCTACACGGTAGCTAAAAGAACTGCACTCAGCACACTCAAGTCACCGGAAAAGAATATATACGACTGGTAAGAATCTGAAAAAGAATTTATTGATGTCTCTCTGTACGTGAATCAAGTGGATGTACAGCAGCAAGAAACAGAGCTTTGAAAATCAGCTGCAACCAATATAGTAATAAATTGAAAAAAATAAACGACAGAGAGACAGAGAAAACCTCTTACAACTTTTCCTCAGGGACGGTGATGCAACATGGATTGAACACATCTAGACCCACAGCAGGATGAGACATAAGGCTGGAAACTGTTTGCGCTAAGAGAAATGTGAGGTTGGGTGAGGAAATGCACACCCTTTAAAGTAATACTACCTGGTACCCATTCAATGGGTCCCAAATCTGCAGGTTCAAGGGATCTTCCTACAGCTAAAACATGCATGGAAAACCCAGAGGACTGTACACCATGTGATCGGGAGATGTGTCTAAAATGCACCTCATTTATCCTCTCCTGGTGCTCCTGTTCACCATTCCAGCCACGCTACTTAGAATCTCCCCACTTGGAGAATCAGCACATTTAAACTTCTGTTTCACACATTTTGCAAATTGTGAGGAGGATGAACGGGAAGAGGGGGAACCAATGAGAGAAGAGTTGTAGGGGTTTGGACGGGCACATATCACTCTAATTTCCCATTAAGAATAAGAATTAAAGAAAGGCTCAGCCTGCCTTGCCGGAGCCAAAATAGGGCCTGAAGCAATCCTGCGGGTTTGAGGCCAGCTCACAAAAGAGCAACTTAAACAATGGAGCTCAGGGTCACTGCAATTCACAAACCTGCAGAGTTATAAATGAAAACTAACGTCCAAAAATATGTTGAGGTAAGGCAAAGAAGAGGATCTGAATGCAAGACAGAATTGCAAGAAACAGATTTCAAGAGATAGATTGGACTCGTCTTTAACGCACATGAAAAGCGGCAGAATTTCGACAATGATGCAGTTGGCCCAAAAGGGCGTATGCGTTTTTTCCTGATTATATCCAGGAAAAAACGCATACGCACTTTATGGGCAACGAAGCAAGCAAGCAATGCAAATGTGCACAACAAAGAAGTCTCACTTCCCACCGGTCAAAAGGGCCATCCTAAAAAATTGTAAAAACCAGAAATGCAGGACAGGCCATGGAGAACAGGGAGCCTTTATACTCTGATGGGCAGTGTGTGAACTGCCGAGAGCCACTCTGGAGAAGTGTATGGTGGTTCCTAAATCATCTAAAAAACAGAGCTACAGAGCATAGGACACTTCCAATCATGGGAGTATATCTAGGGAAGTCTAAAAATCAACAAGACACAAGCACACCACAGTTTAGGGCTACTCTGTTTACAAGAACCTCAACTTCAGTACACCTTAAATATCCCAGGAAAGAGAACAATGGATAAAGAAGATGTGGTACTTATGTACAATGGAATATCTCTTCACCATGAAATCAATGTAATAAGGCTAGTAGAAGGATAAAGAGTGGATTTAGGTCCGATAATACTACTTGAAATAAGTCAAACAGAAAAAGAAACATATCATAAGATATCACTTATAGAGGGAGGGTAAATATGGCTGCACAAGAAATGAATTACAGAACAGAACAGTGTCTCACATTTAGAAAACACACTTATGTCAGCTTAAGGGGAAAGGAGAGGTGGGGTGATGCATAAAACCAGAGTTTGAAATTAGCACAGATACCGTTCAATAAACCAAATAGGTATTAGACAAGATCTACACCTTGCTCAATGAACAGGCCTCAACACACCCTATACACCGCAGAGAAATATATCTGAGGAATAAGAATCTTAAAACCCATGTATTGATATATCTCCATAAGGGAATCAAGTGTGTGCAGAGCGGCACAAACACAGCAGTGAAAAGGAGCTAAACCCCATTATAGAAATAAATTTTAAAAACAAAACGCTGAAACAATGAAAGAGAGAAAAATTCTTACAAAATTCGCTCAGGGGCTGTGATGCAACCTGGATTGACCACATATAAACCCACAGCTGGATAAGACATAAGGCTGGACACTTGGGGCTGACAGGATTGGTGAGCTTTGGTGAGCAACTGCCGAAAGTTTAATGCAATACTTCATGCTACTCAGTCCAAGGGTCCCAACACTCCAGGTTGAAGGGAATCTTCCTACAGCTAAACCATGCTTGGGAAACCCAGCGACTGGTATACCATATGATCGGGAAAGGTTTCTAAAACGCACCTCATTTTTCCTCTCCTGGGGCTCCGGATCGACATTCCAGCCACTTTACTAACAACATCCCCACATGGAGTCAATGCCTTTAAGTTCTGGTATCGCACAGTCTGCAGTTAGTGCAGAGGATGAATGGGAATAGGGGGAACCAGTGAGAAACTAGCTGTAGCGGTTTCAATGGGCACATGTCACTCTAATATCACATCAGTAAGAAGAATTAACCAAAGGCACAGCAAGGTGCCCCAGAAGAAAAATAGGGCTTCAAGGAATCCTGTGGTTATGGGGCAAGACCACAAAAATAAGAGCTAAAAAATGGAGCTAAGGGCCACTGCAATTCAAAAACCTGCAGAGTTATAAAGGCTAACTATTTTTAAAAAATATATTGAGGTAAGGCTATGAAGAGGCATTGAAAGCAAGGCAGAATTGCAGGAAACCGATTTCAGGAGGTAGACAGGAATTGCATTGAAAGCATATGAAGAGAGTCAGAAACTCGACAATGATGCACTTGGCCAAAAAGGGCGTATGCGTTTTTTCCTGAATATATTCAGGAAAAAACGCATACGCCCTTTTTGGCCAACCAAGCAAGCTTGCAAAGGAAATCTGCACTACAATGAAGTCTCACTTCCACCCGGTCAAAAGGGCCATCTGAAAAAAGTGTAAAATCCAGAAAGGCACAACAGGCCATGGAGAACTGGGAGCCTTCTTATGCTGATGGGCGGGATGTAAATTGCCAACAGCCACTCTGGAGAAGTGTATGGTGTTTCCTGAAACATCTAAAAAACAAAGCAACAGAGCCTAGGGCACTTCCACTTATGGTCCTATAGCTTAGGGAAATTAAAATCAAAAAGACACAGCCACCCCAAAGTTTGGGACGGCTCTGTTTACAAGAACCTCGTTTACGGTACAAGTTCAATATCACAGAAAGTGAAAAATGGATAAAGAACTTGTGGTACTTACGTACAATGCAATATCACTCAGCAATGAAATCTATGTCATCAGGCCCGTAGCAGCATAATGAGTGGATTCAGGTATGATGATTCGAACTGAAATAAGTCACACAGAAAAGAAACATCATAAGGTATCACTAATACACAGAATGTGAACTTGGCTACACATGAACTGAATTACAAAACAGAACAGTGTCTCAAGTTTAGAAAACCAACTTACGCTTGCTTAAGGGGGAAGGTGAGTTGGGGTGCTGCATAAAACCAGAGATTGAAATGAGCACAGATAAAGTTCCTTAAGCCAAATATGGAATAGACAAGAGCTACTCCTTGCTCAACGAAATGGACTCAACACCCCATATTAAACGCCTAAGAATGTACCTGACTAGTAAGTATCTTAAAACCTATGGATTGCTATGTCTCCGAAAGAGAATCAAGCGTGTGTACAGGGGCATAAACGCAGCAGTGATAGGATTGGAGAGGTTCGGTGAGCAAATGAAGACCCTTTGAAGTCATATTGCATGGTACCCATTCCACGGGTCTCAACTCTCCAGGTTTAAGGTATTCTTCCTTCAGCTAAAACATGCATGTGGAACCCAGAGTATGATCAACCGTGTGAACGGGAGACGTGTTCAAATATGTCTCAGTTTTCCTCCCCTGGTACTCGGGTGCAACATTCCAGACCCTTTACTAACACTCTCCCAACTTGGAGAGTCAGCGCCTTTAACCTCCTGTTTGGCCCAGTTTGCAATTTCTGCGGAAGATGAACAGGAATAGGGAGAACCAATGAGAGACTAGCTGGAGGTGTCTGGACGGGCAAATTTAACTCTCATTTCCCACCAGGAAGAGGAAATAACCAAAGGCTCAGCGTGCCGTGCCGGAACCAGATTAGGGCCTGAAGCGATCCTGCGGTGTTGCGGCCAGCTCAAAAGAAAGCGAGTTGAAGAAATGAGCTCAGGGTCTCTGTAATTCACAAACCTGCAGAGTTATAAATGACAGCTATCGTCCAAAAATAGACTGAAGTAAGGCTGCCAAGAGGATTTGAAAGCGGGGTAGAATTGCAGGATACCGATTTCAGGAGGTAGACTGGAATTGCATTGAAAGCGTAGGAAAAGAGGCAGAACGTCCACAATGATGCACTTTGCCAAAAGGGAATATGCGTTTTTTCCTGAATATATTCAGGAAAAAACGCATACGCCCTTTTTGGCCAACCAAGCAAGCTTGCAAAGGAAATCTGCACTACAATGAAGTCTCACTTCCCCCCGGTCAAAAGGGCCATCAGAATAAAGTGTAAAATCCAGAAAGGCAGGACAGGCCATGGAGAACTGGGAGCCTTGTTATGCTGATGGGCGGGATGTAAATTGCCAACAGACACTTGGGAGAAGTGTATGGTGTTTCCTGAAACATCTAAAAAACAAAGCAACAGAGCCTAGGGCACTGCCACTTATGGTCCTATAGCTTAGGGAAATTAATATCAAAAAGACACAGCAACCCCAAAATTTGGGACGGCTCTTTTTACAGGAATCTCTTCTCCGGCACAAGTTAAATATCCCAGAGAGCAAATAATGGATAAAGAAGTTGCGGTACTTCTGTACAACAGAATACCACTCAGCAATGAAATCTATGTCACCAGGCCCGTACCAGCATAATGAGTGGATTGAGGCACGATGATTCTAAGTGAAATAAGTCACACAGAAAAAGAAACATCATAAGGTATCACTAATACACGGAATGTGAACTTGGCTACACATGAACTGAATTACAAAACAGAACAGGGTCTCAAGTTTAGAAAACCAACTTATGCCTGCTTAAGGGGGAAGGTGAGTTGGGGTGCTGCATAAAAGCAGAGTTTGAAATTAGCACAGATACCGTTCCATAAGCCAAATATGTAATAGACAAGAGCTACCCCTTGCTCAACGAAATGGATTCAACAATGAGGTATCACCTCACACCTGGTAGAATAGGCATCATTGAAAATCTACAAACAAAAAATGCTGGAAAGGGTGTGGAGAAAAGGAACCCTCTTCCACTATTGTTGGGAATATAAATTGATACAGTCATTATGGAGAACAATATGGAATTTCTTAAGAAACTAACAATAGAATTACCATATGATACAGCAATCCCAGTACTGGACATATACCCAGACAAAACCATAAATCAAAAAGAGTCATTCACCGCAATGTTCATTGCATCACTATTTACAATATCGAGGTAATGGAAGCAACCTAAATGCCCACAGACAGACGAATGCATAAAGCTGTGGTACATATATAAAATGGAATATTACTAAGCCATGAAAAGGAATGAAATTGGGTCATTTGTAGAGACGTCGATGGATCTAGAGACTGTCATACAGAGTGAAGTAAGTCAGAAGGAGAAAAACAAATCTTGTATATTCATGCATATATGTGGAACCTAGAAAAACTGTACAGATTAACCATTTTGCAAGGCATAAATAGAGCAACAGATGTAGACAACAAACGTATGGACAACAAGGGGGGAAAGCTGTTGGGGGGGTGGTGGTGGGAGGAGTTGAGAGACTGGGATTGGCATGTATACATTTATATGTATAAAATAGATAACCAATAAGAACCTGCTGTATAAAAATATAAAATAAAATTCAAAATTAAAAAGAAGTAAAATTTAAAAAATAAAACAGAAAAAACAATTATTCCCTGCACATACATGTATTTATATGAATAAATTATTTCCATGCTTATATCTGTAAATACAAAAAAGAGGAATAAAATCTACCTTGAACCAAAAACGAAAAAGAGAAAAAAAACACAGAACCCACCAGTTCCACAGAGGAAAACCGTATCAGGGCACTTGCTCCAGTTGTAAACAATTCTGAAGTTGGTCAGTGGTGGGGAATCGTCTCCCATTCAGCCAGCAGCCCCCACGCAACAAGCGTCCTCATTGCAAAGCTGGGGCACCGTGCCGAGGCATCTGTGAGTAAACGTGAGCTGAGCCCCAGGCCAGTTGCTGCTGAACTATTCCCACCCGTCCCAGGTAAAACACCTGAATATATACAAGGACTTGAAAGCCTAGAGGAAGGGCCATAGAGCCACACGAGTGACAGCATGCCGGCCGACTTGGTGCCTGCAGGCCAGCCAGGATGGTCCTGGCCCTGGGTGCTCTTCTGGAAGATTTCCATTTCCCTGCCTGAGATACCCGTCCTGTCCCTGCCCCCACTGCTTTTTTCCTTCCTCACCTCTGCCCAGGGAGAAATTCCAGCAGCAGGTATGGGTGACACATCCTCTTCTTTAGCAGGTGGCAGCCTGGCAACTGCTGCAGAAAGTCCAGCAGAGCCCCACTCACACTGGGCCACCCACAAAGCCGTGGCCTCTCACTCCCTCCCACCAGCCCAGCCCCGAGACTGCTGACAGGGCAGAGAAAATGGCGTCAGGCACGGCTGCAGGGGCTCTTGCTGCCTGGAGTGGTATTTATATTGATCTCAACCCAGGCACACCTGGGGAGGGCTGGCCGGCACGGTAAGGCTGCCCAGCTCAGCCAATCATCACCCCTCAGGGGCTCACAGTTGCAGAAAATGGAACTTGCTGAACCGGCCAGGTCCAAGGAACAGGTGTGGGCTCCTGAGAGTCAGGATAGACAAGGGGCTGCAGCTTTGGCTTGTTTTCTAATCATTTTATCTGGCCCATGAGTGGGAGACAACTTCAAGAAAACCCTCTCCTAATGAGAGGAACCCAGGAGTCAGGGAGAGGAGGGGTGGGTCGTGGTTGGAGACAGAGGCCTGGTGCCCCGGGTGCAGTGGAAGTCTCTGGAAGACCAGGTGGAGGGAGGCCTCACGGAGTGATGCCCAGGGTCACAGACCTGTCGCAGCTGCTGTTTGTTAGTTCAAGTCCTGCTCTGAGGTGCTCTGTGTCAGCTCTGAGCGACAGGTGAGCTGGGGGTGCTCTGCAATGAGGGCTATGTGCACGGTTCCTGTGTGCCCAGCCCTGCCACGGTACCTGCAAGGGTAGCTCTGTATCCTGGGAGGGGCCTGACCACGAGAGCCCCATGGGCTGGGGTGGGGGTGGGGTACCTGCCCAGGTGAGCTCCATATTCTGGGATTGGTCTGACCACGAGAGCCCCATGGGCTGCTGGGGACCTGGTAAAGGATGTCAGGACAGTCAGTGAAGCCACCGAGGATATACCTCCAGTTGCTCCTAATTCCTACACCCTGCTGGTCATTCTACCAACCACCAGGACATGGTATTCTGTATTAGTCTTCAATGATGCCTTCTTTTGTATTCCATTAGTCCCAGAGTCACAAGAAATTTTGGCTTGTGAGTGGCAGGACTCAACATACAACTAAAACAATACTTTCGGGCCGTCTGGCCCCAAGGGTGCAAAAATTCCCACACCATCTTTGGGGAAAGCTTAGCTAAAGACCTAAAAGTTCTACCTCTGGAAAAGGAAACCCTCCTTCAATATGCAGACGACATTCTGATCACCAGCCCTACTAAGGAGGCCTCTGAACTACCAAGCCAATAAAGGATAGAAGTTGTCCAAGAAAAAGCTCAAATATCACAGACTGCGGTGACCTGCCTGGGCTTCATTCTCACAGAAGGTCAGAGAAGCCCATCCCAGGAAAGGGAAGAAACCATTTTCAGCCTTACCCCTTTCTAAAACTAGAAGACAGCTTAGGGGTTCCTGGGGAGGCCAGGGTTTGCTGCTTCTGGATCCCTAACTACAGTCTACTAGCTGGGCCTCTATATGAAACACTGAAAGGAAAAGATGATGATCCTTTTGAATAGAATCCAGAAGTGGCCTTTCAAGAATGGAAAGAGCAGTCAATTCAGACCCTTGCCCTGGAACTCCCTAATTTAGCTAAACCCTTTGACCTTTACATTCCCGGTGAAAGGTGAATCGCCATTGGAGAATTAGTGCAAAAACTGGGACCACTTGAAATGGAACAATGCAAGAATGCCATCCAGGTAGGATAAACTACAGTCACTAAGGGGCTTGGCCCACTGCCACATCTGGCCAAGATACTGGCGGTATCTAAAAACCTGGAAATCAGCAGCCCAAAAGGCCACCTCCCTCCTAAGGGAAAAGGACCCCACGTGGTGATCCTAACCACCAACCATGCCCTGAAGTTGCAGGGTTCGCTCCGTGGGCACACCGACCTCGAGTGAGGAGGCCCTCCAACTCCAAC
>NW_027646168.1:0-3000 GCF_951394435.1 Stenella coeruleoalba
ACCCTAAGCCGTCCCCGTCCCCTAACCCTAACCCTAGCCCGAACCCTAACCCTAACCCTTTCCCGAAGCCTGACCCTCACCCGTCCCCTAATCCAAACCCGTACGCTAACACTAACCCGCGCCCTCACACGTACGCTCCCCCTAAAGCGTTGTCGTACCCTCACCTGGACCCTAAACCGTCCGCGTCCCCTAACCCTAACCCTAGCCCGAACCCTAACCCTAACCCTTCCCCGAAGCCTGACCCTCACCCGTCCCCTAATCCAAACCCGTACGCTAACACTAACCCGCGCCCTCACACGTACGCTCCCCCTAAAGCGTTGTCGTACCCTCACCTGGACCCTAAGCCGTCCCCGTCCCCTAACCCTAACCCTAGCCCGAACCCTAACCCTAACCCTTCCTCGAAGCCTGACCCTCACCCGTCCCCTAATCCTAACCCGTACACTAACACTAACCCGCGCCCTCACACGTACGCTCCCCCTAAAGCGTTGCCGTACCCTCACCTGGACCCTAAACCCTCCCCGTCCCCTAACCCTAACCCTAGCCCGAACCCTAACCCTAACCCTTCCCCGAAGCCTGACCCTCACCCGTCCCCTAATCCTAACCCGTACGCTAACACTAACCCTCGCCCTCACACATACGCTCCCCCTAAAGCGTTGTCATACCCTCACCTGGACCCTAAGCCGTCCCCGTCCCCTAACCCTAACCCTAGCCCGAACACTAACCCTTCCCCGAAGCCTGATCCTCACCCGTCCCCTAATCCTAACCCATACGCTAACATTAACCCACGCCCCAACACGTTCGCTCCCCCTAAAGCATTGTCGTACCCTCACCTTGAGCCTAAACCGTCCACGTCCCCTAACCCTAACCCTAGCCCGAACCCTAACCCTAACCCTTCCCCGAAGCCTGACCCTCACCCGGCACCTAATCCTAACCCGTACGCTAACACTAACCCGCACCCTCACACGTACGCTCCCCCTAAAGCGTTGTCGTACCCTCACCTGGACCCTAAGCCGTCCCCGTCCCCTAAACCTAACCCTAGCCCGAACCCTAACCCTAAACCTTCCCCGAAGCCTGACCCTCACCCGTCCACTAATCCTAACCCGTACGCTAACACTAACCCGCGCCCTCACACGTACGCTCCCCCTAAAGCGTTGTCGTACCCTCACCTGGACCCTAAGCCGTCCCCGTTGCCTAACCCTAACCCTAGCCCGAACCCTAACCCTAACCCTTCCCCGAAGGCTGACCCTCACCCGTCCCCTAATCCTAACCTGTACGCTAACACTAACCCGCGCCCTCACACGTACGCTCCCCCTAAAGCGTTGTCGTACCCTCACCTGGACCCTAAACCGTCCCCGTCCCCTAACCCTAACCCTAGCCCGAACCCTAACCCTAACCCATCCCCGAAGCCTGACACTCACCCGTCCTCTAATCCTAACCCGTACGCTAACACTAACCCGCGCCGTCACACGTACGCTCCCCCTAAAGCGTTGTCGTACCCTCACCTGGACCCTAAACCGTCCCCGTCCCCTAACCCTAACCCTAGCCCGAACCCTAACCCTAACCCTTCCCCGAAGCCTGACCCTCACCCGTCCCCTAATCCTAACCCGTACGCTAACACTAACCCGCGCCCTCACACGTACGCTCCCCCTAAAGCGTTGTCGTATCCTCACCTGGACCCTAAGCCGTTCCCGTCCCCTAACCCTAACCCTAGCCCGAACCCTAACCCTAACCCTTCCCCGAATCCTGACCCTCACCCGTCCCCTAATCCTAACCCGTACTCTAACACTAACCCGCGCCCTCACACTTACACTCCCCCTAAAGTGTTGTCGTACCCTCACCTGTACCCTAAACCGTCCCCGTCCCTTAACCCTAACCCTAGCCCGAACCCTAACCCTAACCCTTCCCCGAAGCCTGACCCTCACCCGTCCCCTAATCCTAACCCGTACGCTAACACAAACCTGCGCCCTCACACGTACGCTCCCCCTAAAGCGTTGTCGTACCCTCACTTGGACACTAAACCGTCTCCGTCCCCTAACCCTAACCCTAGCCCGAACCCTAACCCTAACCATTCCCCGAAGCCTGACCCTCACCCGTCCCCTAATCCTAACCCGTACGCTAACACTAACCCGCGCCCTCACACGTACGCTCCCCCTAAAGCGTTGTCGTACCCTCACCTGGACCCTAAACAGTCCCCGTCCCCTAACCCTAACACTAGCCCGAACCCTAACCCTAACCCTTCCCCGAAGCCTGACCCTCACCCGTCCCCTAATCCTAACACGTACGCTAACACTAACCCGCGCCCTCACACGTACGCTCCCCCTAAGGCGTTGTCGTACCCTCACCTGGACCCTAAGCCGTCTCCGTCCCCTAACCCTAACCCTAGTCCGAACCCTAACCCTAACCCTAGTCCGAACCCTAACCCTAACCCTTCCCCGAAGCCTGACCCTCACCCGTACGCTCCCCCTATAGCGTTGTCGTACCCTCACCTGGACCTTAAGCCGTCCCCGTCCCCTAACCCTAACCCTAGCCCGAACCCTAACCCTAAAACTTCCCCGAAGCTTGACCCTCACCCGTCCCCTAATCCTAACCCGTACGCTAACACTAACCCGCGCCCTCACACGTACGCTCCCCCTAAAGCGTTGTCGTACCCTCACCTGGACCCTAAACCGTCCCCGTCCCCTAACAGTAACCCTAGCCCGAACCCTAACCCTAACCCTTCCCCGAAGCTTGACCCTCACCCGTCCCCTAATCCTAACCCGTACGCTAACACTAACCCGCGCCCTCAAACGTACGCTCCCCCTAAAGTGTTGTCGTACCCTCACCTGGACCCTAAGCCGTCCCCGTCCCCTAACCCTAGCCCGAACCCTAACCCTAACACTTCCCCAAAGACTGACCCTCACCCGTCCCCTAATCCTAACCCGTACGCTAACACTAACCCGCGCCCTCACATGTACGCTCCCCCTAAAGCGTTCTCGTACCCTCACCTGGACCCTAAACCGT
>NW_027646167.1:0-23527 GCF_951394435.1 Stenella coeruleoalba
CGCAACAGCGGTAATGGTCACAATATTCAAAATAATTGCAGGCCTGTAAATGACAACTGCCATCAAAAACTGTCCTGGGGTCGTAAATCGACCAGAAAATTCAAAAGACGTCAACATTTCAAGAAGACAATTTCAAGAGCCATATTTTACGCACATTTTGTCTTTTCTTTTTTTTCTCTTTAAAATAAAAGGGAATTGAAAAACGCGCAACATCAGCAATGAATAAAGCCATGCAAATCCAATTACAGAAATGTTCACCTCACAGCCGTCAGAATGTTCTTCAGCAAAAAGTCTACAAAGAATAAATGCTGAAGGGGTTTCAGAGAACTGTGTACCCTCTAGCTGCTGGGGGGATGTAAGCTGGTAACAGCCAGTAGTGAGAACATAATGGAGGTGCGTTTAAGGGTAAAAACTGAGCTACCATGTGATCTGGTAGGTCCTTTGATGCGCCTATCACCTGAGCAGAGCAGAATGGAAGAGACACAGGCTGGCAATCCTGCACTGCAGGAACATTTAACATAGCCAAGACTTGGAAGAAACCAAAAGGTCCATGAACAGAAAAATGCACAAAGAGGAAGTGGTCCATGTACACAATGGAATATTAGCCATGGAAAACAATGAAACAGTGCCGTTGGCACCACCATATAAAGACCTAGAGATAATCACCCAACTTGAAGTAAGAAAGAAACTGAAAGACAGATATCCTATGACATCACTTCTAGGTGTTACCTAAAAGTTGATGCTCATGAACTTATTTCCAAGAGAAGGAAAAGCATGGATTAAGAAAAAAAAATTATGTTTAACCAAATGGATAAGTGTAAGGAATGTGTGAAGTAGGATATGGGGGTTAACAGACATGTACTAAGACATATGAAATATATAATCACAAAATACCTATGGAATACCAAGAGAGGTCTACTCAACACTCTGTAATAACCTACACAGGAAAGGACCCAAAGATGAATAGACAGATTCATTGATATGATGAACCAGATTCTGTACACCTAGGAGAAACAAAATATTTTTATCAAGTTTGCTCTGATAATTAATAAAAATTAAATTTATAAAACAAACAAGAAGTAAGGAGATATAAGCTCTTGGGGACGTGCCGTGGCACATTCCACTCTAATTTGCATCCTACTAACACGATTTCCAGGAAGGCTCTGCTGCCTAAAAACCCAGAGTTGGAAATGGAGAAATTGTGCTGCCTTGTGGCCGTTTCCCGCAAGAGCGGCTTTAAGCCCACAGCTAATGGTCTCTTAACATTCACAAGGACTCAGGGCTGCAAAGGACACCTGCCCTAAACAACTGTGCTGAGGTAGGGAATGGACAATAAAATTCAAAACTGGCAAATTTTTCAAGAGTATGAAGTGGTAAGTTTGACTCACTCTCTTTTTTAAAAAAGGAAAATGGGTGAAAGCTCAACCTCAGGAATTATTAGACTCATGCAAATCTAATCAACAAAAAGATTTCAACTCACACCAGTCAACTGACCATCAGCAAAAGGTCTACAAACAATAAATTCTGAAGGGGTTTTAGAGAACTGTGTACCCTCTAGCTGCTGGTGAGATGTAAAGTGTTAACAGCCAATAACGAGAACAGAAAGGAGCTACGATTAAAAGTAAACATTGAGGTACCATTCAATCCAGCAGTCACACCACTGGGCCTCTCACCTGAGAAGACCAGAGTCGAGAAGACCTGGGCTGCAAAAGCTGCACTGCAGCCTTATTCACAATAGCCAAGACAGTGAAGCAACCAAAATGTCCATCAACAGATGTATGGATGAAGAAGAAGTGGTCCACGTTCACAATAGAATATTAGCCATGGAAAACAATGAAACACTGCTATCTGAGGCGCCATAGATGAGCTTGGAGATAATCACAGAATATGAGGTAAGTCAGAAAGCAAAAGACCTCTGTCCTATGGTATCACTTATAGGCGTTATCTAATAACTAACACAAATGAACATATTTCCACAGAGAAAGACACTCACAGACTTAGAAATTAAGTATGCTTATCTAAAAGGAAAGGTGGGCAGAATGGATAAAACAAGATTAGCGTTACCATACGTATACAAACACATATTATAAACATATATCAAAAAGACGGACCATATAGCAAGGGAGGTCTACGGAACACTCTGTAACATTTTACGTGGGAAGAGGATCTGAACATGAATAGACACATATATTGTACAAATGAACTAGATTGTGTACATCTGGACAAACAATATCTAATCATTACCCCGATTAAATAAATTTTAAAAACCAAGAAGAAGTAATGAGACATAAACTTATGGGCATTCCTCCTGGCACATTCCATTCTAACTTACAACCGAGGACCACGACTTCCAGAAAGGCTCTGCTGCCCTAGTACCCAGATTTGGGAAAGGACAAATGCTGCCTCCTTGTGGCCGTTTCCCACAACAGCAGCTTTAAACCCAGTGCTAATGGTCACTAAATATTCACCGAACTTGCAGTTCTGTAATGACATCTGCCCTCCAAAAAAATCCTGGGGTCGAATATCGACAAAAATTCAAAAGAGGGCAACCTTCCAAGAAGACAGCTTCAAGAGATATATTGTACTCACACTTTATTTTTAACAGAAAGGAAAAAGGCGTGGAAAATGATGAATTTTAGGAATTTTTAAAGGCATGCAAACCCAAATTACAAAAACCTATCAGGTCACAGCAGTCTGAATAGCCATTAGCAAAAATGCTGCAAACTATAAATGCTGAAGGGATTGTGGAGAAGTTCGTACCCTCGGTTCTAAGGGAGCCACGGTAAGAGCCACTAATGAAAACACAATGGAGGTGCTTTGAAAAGGTAAACATTGAGCTACTAGTCAATCAGTCACACCCACTGCTGGGCCTATCACCTGAGAAAATGAGAATCGAAATGTCACAGGCTGGCAATCTTGCACTCCAGCAATATTTAATACAGCCAACGCTTGGAAGCAACGAAAATGTCCATCAACAGAGGAATGCACCAAGAAGTGCTCCATATACACAATGGAATATTACTCCAATAAAAACATAAATTAAAAAAACAAACAAAAGTAAGGAGACATCAGCTTTTGGGGGTTTATCCGGGCACATTCCACTCTAATTTACAACCGAGGAAGACCACTGGCCAGAAAGTCTGTTTCCCTAGTACCAGCATGGGGAACAAAGAAAGGCTGCCGCAATCTGGCCGTTACCTGCAAAAGCAGCTTTAAAGCCTGTGCTAATGGTCACTTCATGTGAACAAGTACTGCAGGGCTGTAAATGAAACCTGCCCTCAAAATGTTTTGAGGGAGGTAATGGCCAATAAATTTCAAAATGTAACACATACTTTAAGAAAACACTTTGAAGAGCTAAGCTGTAATCACAGTTTGAAAAATAAAAAAGACATGCCTTAAAGCTCAATTTCAAAGGATTATGAGTCATCTGCAATTTCAACCACAAAGAGGTATCAGCTCACACCAGTCAGAATATCCATCAGCAAGAAAACTACAAACAAGAAATGCTGAAGCCATAAAAAGAAATGAAATTGAGCTGTTTGTAATGAGGTGGATAAACCTAGAGTCTGTCATACAGAGAGAAGTAAGTAAGAAAGAGAGCGACAAATACCGTATGCTAACACATATACATGGAATTTAAGAAAAAGAAAATGTCATGAAGAACATAGGGGTAAAACAGGAATAAAGACACAGACCTACTAGAGAATGGACTTGAGGATATGGGGAGGGGGAAGGGTAAGCTGTGACAAAGGGAGAGAGAGGCATGGACATATATACACTACGAAACGTAAGTTAGATAGCTGTTGGGAAGCAGCAGCATAGCACAGGCAGATCAGCTCAGTGCTTTGTGACCGCCTGGAGGGGTGGGATAGGGAGGGTGGGAGGGAGGGAGACGCAAGAGGGAAGTGATATGGTAACATATGTGTATGTATAATTGATTCCTTTTGTTGTAAAGCACAAGCTAGCACACCATTGTAAAGCAATTATACTCCAATAAAGATGTTAAAAATAAATAAATAAATGCTGAAGGTGTTGTGGAGAAATGCATACCCTCAACTTTAAGTGGGAATTAACCTGGAAAGAGCCACTAATGAGCACAGAATCGTGGTGCGTTTAAACGGTAAACCCTGAGATACCATATGATACAGGAGGCCCACTCCTGGGCCTATAACATAAGAAGACAGAATTGGAAAGACACAGGCAGGCAAATGTGCAGTGCAGCAGTATTACAATAGCCAAGACATGGAGGCAACCAAAAAGTCCATCAAGAGGTGAGTGGACAAAGAAGAACTGGTACATGTACAGATGGAATATTAGCTAGGGAAGAAAATGAAACAATGCCATTTGCAGCACCGTAGATGATTCTAGAGGTAATTAGGCAAATTGTACTAAGTCAGACAGCAAAAGACACATATCCTATAATATCACTTATAGGTGTTAGCTAAAAATTGATACCAATGAAGATATTTCCACAGAGAAAGGCAATCACAGATTCATTCAACAAAGTTATGGTTCACCAAATGGAAAGGTGTGAGGACTGGATACATTCGGATATTGGGGTTAACATAGATATAGAAACACATGTGAAATATATAATCACCAAAGACCTACGGAATACCAAGAGAAGACTACTCAACATTGTGTCATAACCTACATGAGAAAACGATCTGAAGAAGTATAGATACATGTATATGTGTAAAAGAACTACATCTTACACACCTAGAACAAACAAAACATTTTAATCAAATTTGCTCTGATAAAAAATAAAAATTAAAAAAGAACAAGAAGAAAAAAGAGAGAAAAAAAAGAACAAGAAGTAATGAGACATACACTTAAGGGGCTTTTTGTTGGCACATTGCATTCTAATTTACAACCAGAACACGACTTCCATTAAAGCTCTGTCATCACTAATATAGCAGTTTTATAAGCAATGTTGAATGTAGCTTAAAAGAAGTCTCACTAATTATTGACAGTAACAAGAAAACAAACAAAAGTAAAAATCTCACGGCAAAAAGTATACATAGAGTAAGGGTAGTAGATCAAACACTTATTAAACTTCTGTAAAGAATAAAGACAACAGTAGTATTTTTTTTTAAAAAAAAAGGGAGGGCTCAAATAAATCAGAAATGAAAGAGATGATGTTACAAGAGCCACCACAGAAATACAAAGTATCCTAAGATACACACAGCATAACTCAGGGCTCAGACTGGACAGAGCCCACTCTCCATTCCCCTGTACATGACTTACAGGAGCCTCAGGAACTGAGGAGGGGGTCCCTGAGGAGAGACACAAGATAGAAGATGCTAGGCATTAACATGACTGCATTCATCTTAAACGTGCCTGAACTACATTCACACGAGATGATTTTGTCCTGTATGTACATCAGCACCTCTAGTCGGAACTGCAGATCTTTGGCTTCACCACCTCTATGACAGCATTAGCTTCACCTGCTGTGGACCATCTCCTATAGGATTTCTAGAACCACAAATCATCGAAGTTTCACGGACCCAGAGTCTGCGCGACTCCACTCCGAGTCTCAGAGTCTCAACTGCACTCAGAGACTCAGAGTCTCAACAGAGACTCCACTCTTGGAGGACACACACAAAGTAGTGGGCACATCAGGACCCAGGGGAAGGAGCAGTCACCCCGTAGGTGAATGATCATACCTAGCTGCTAGTTTTAGAGGGTCTCCTGCAGAGGCGGGGTGTGGCTGCGGCTCACCATGGGGACAACGACACTGGCAGCAGAAGTTCTGGGAAATACTCCTTGGTGTGAACTCTCCCAGAGTCCACCATTAGCCCCACCAAGAGCAAGGTAGGCTCCAGTGCTGGGTCGCCTCAGGCCAAACAACCAACAGGGAGGGAACCCAGCCCCATGCATCAGCAGACAAGCGGATTAAACTTTTTATTAAACTTTTATTTAATCCACAGACAAGCAGATTAAAGCTCTGCCCACCAGAGCAACACCCAGCTCTACCCACCACCAGTCCCTCCCATAAGGAAGCTTGCACAAGCCTCTAAGATAGACTCAATCACTGGAGAGCAGACAGCAGAAGCTAGAAGAACTACAATTCTGCAGCCTGTGGAAGGAAAACCACATTCACAGAAAGATAGAGAAAATGAAAAGGCAGAGGATTTTATACCAGATCAAGGAACAAGATAAATCCTCAGAAAAACAACGAAATGGGGTGGGGATAGACAACCTTCCAGTAAAAGAATTCGGAATAATGATAGTGAAGATGATCCAAGACCTTAGAAAAAGAATGGAGGCAAAGATCGAGAAGATGCAAGAAATGCTTAACAAAGACCTAGAAGAATTAAGGAACAAACACCTAGAAGAATTAAAGAACAAACAAACAGAGATGAACAATACAATAACTGAAAATGAAAAATACACTAGAAGGAGTCAGTAGCAGAATAAATGTGGCAGAAGAACGGATAAGTGACCTGGAAGACAGAAAGGTGGAAATCACTGCCGTGGAACAGAATAAAGGAAAAGAATGAAAATAAATGAAGACACTCTAAGAGACTTCTGGGACAACATTAAACGCAAGAACATTCGCATTATAGGGGTCCCAGATGGAGAACAGAGAGAGAAAGGACTCGAGAAAATATTTGAAGAGATTATAGTTGAAAACTTCCCTAGCATGGGAAAAGAAATAGCCACCAAAGTCCACGAAGCGCAGAGAGTCCCAGGCAGGATAAACCAAAGGAGAAAAATGCCGAGACACACAGTAATCAAATTGACAAAAATTAAAGACAAAGAAAAATTATTGAAAGCAACAAGGGAAAAGTGACAAATAACATACAATGGAACTCCCATAAGGTTAACAGCTGATTTCTCAGCAGAAAATCTACAAGCCAGAAGGCAGTGACATGATAAATTTAAAGTGATGAAAGGGAAGAACCTACCACCAAGAGTACTCCACCCAGCAAGTATCTCATTCAGATTTGATGGAGAAATCAAAAGCTTTACAGACAAGCAAAAGCTAAGAGAATTCAGCACCACGAAACCAGCTCTACAACAAATGCTAAAGGAACTTCTCTAAGTGGGAAACACAAGAGAAGAAAAGGACCCACCAAGACAAACCCATAACAATTAAGAAAATAATAATAGGAACATACATATCGATAATTACCTTAAACGTGAATGGATTAAATGCTCCAACCAAATGACACAGGCTCCCTGAATGGATACAAAAACAAGACCCAAATATATGCTGTCTACAAGAGACCCATTTCAGACCTAGGGACACATACAGACTGAAAGTGAGGGGATGGAAAAAGATATTCCATGCAAATGAAAATCAAAAGAAAGCTGGAGTAGCAATACTCATATCAGATTAAATAGATTTTAAAATAAAGAATGTTACAAGAGACAAGGAAGGACACTACATAATGATCAAGGGATCAATCCAAGAAGATAGAACAATTATAAATATATATGTACCCAACATAGGAACACCTCAATATATAAGGCAACTGCTAACAGCTATAAAAGAGGAAATCAACAGTAACACAATAATAGCAGGGGACATTAACACCTCACTTACACCAATGGACATCATCCAGACCGAAAATTAATAAGGAAACACAAGCTTTAAATGACACAATAGACCAGATAGATTTAATGGATATTTATAGGACATTCCATCCAAAAACAGCAGATTACACGTTCTTCTCAATGGCACATGGAACATTCTCTGGGATAGGTCACATCTTGGGTCACAAATAAAGCCTCAGTAAATATAAGAAAAATGAAATCACATCAAGCAGCTGTTCCGACCACAACGCTATGAGATTAGAAATCAATTACAGGGAAAATAACGTAAAAACACAAACACATGGAGGCTAAACAATACGTTTCTAAATAACCAAGAGATCACTGAAGAAATAAAAGAGGAAATCAAAAACTACCTAGAGACAAATGACAACAAGACCACGATGATCCAAAACCTATGGGATGCAGCAAAAACAGTTCTAAGAGGGAAGTTTATAGCAATAAAAGCCTACCTCAAGAAACCAGAAAAATCTCAAATAAACAATCTAAACTTACACCTAGATCAATAAAACTAAAGATCAATAAAGATCAATAAAGATCAATAAAACTAAAAGCTGGTTCTTTGAGAAGATAAACAAAAATGATAAACCTTTAGCCAGACTCAAGTAAAAGAGGGAGAGGACTCAAATCAATAAAATTAGAAATGGAAAAGGAGAAGTTGTAACAGACACCACAGAAATACAAAGCATCCTAAGAGACCTCTACAAGCAACTCCATGCCAATAAAATGGACAACCTGGAAGAAATGGACAAATTCTTAGAAAGGTAAAACCTTCCAAGACTGAACCAGGAAGAAATAGAAAATATGAACAGACCAATCACAAGTAACAAAATTGAAACTGTGGTTTAAAATCTTCCAACAAACAAAAGTCCAGAACCAGATGGCATCAGACGTGAATTCTATCAAACATTTAGACAAGAGCTAACACCCAATCTTCTCAAACTCTTCAGAAATTTCCAGGGGAAGGAACACTCCCAAACTCATTATATGAGGCCACCATCACCCTGATACCAAAACCAGACAAAGATACTACAGAAAAAGGAAATTAGAGACGAATATCACTGATTAGTATAGATGTAAAAATCCTCAACAAAATACTAGGAAACAGAATTGAACAACACATTGAAAGGATCATGCACCATGATCAGGTGGGGTTTATCCCAGGGATGCAAGAATTCTTCAATATACACAAATCAATCAATGTGATACACCATATTAACAAGTTGTAGAATAAAAATATGATCATCCCAATAGATGCAGGAGAAGCTTTCGACAAAATTCAACACCCATTTATGATTAAAAGTCTCCAAAAAGTGGGCATAGAGGGAATCTACCTCAACGTAATAAAGGCAGTATATGACAAACCCACAGCAAACGTCATTCTCAATAGTGAAAAACTAAAAGCATTTCCTCTAAGATCAGGAACAAGACAAGGAAGTCCACTCTCACCACTATTACTCAACATAGTTTTGGAAGTCCTAGACACAGCAATCAGAGAAGAAAAAGAAATAAAAGGAATACAAATTGGAAAAGAAGAAGTAAAATTGTCACTGTTTGCAAATGACACGATACTACACGTAGTGAATCCTAAAGATGCCACCAGAAAACTACTAGAGCTAATCAATGAATTTGATAAAGTTGCAGGATACAAAATTAATGCACAGAAATCTCTTGCATTCCTCTACACTAACAATGAAAGATCAGAAAGAGAAATTAAGGAAACAATCCCATTCGCCATTGCAACAAAAAGAATAAAATACGTAGGAATGAACCTACCTAAGGAGGTAAAAGACCTGTACTCAGAAAACTATAAGACACTGCTGAAAGAAATCAAAGATGATATAAACAGAGGGAGGGATAAACCATGTCCTTGGATTAGAAGAATCAATATTGTGAAAATGACTATACTACCCAAAGCAAGCTACAGATTCAGTGCAATCCCTATCAAATTACCAGTGGCTTTTTCTACAGAACTAGAACAAAAAAATCTTAAAATTTGTTTGGAGACACAAAAGACCCCGAATAGCCAAAGCAGTCTTGAGGGAAATTAAAAGAGCTGGAGGAATCAGACTTCCTGACTTCAGACTATACTACAAAGCTACAGTAATCAAGACTATATGGTACTGGCACAAAAACAGAAATATAGATCAATTGAACAAGATAGAAAGCCCAGAGATAAACCTACGTACCTATGGCTAACTCATCTATGACAAAGGAGGCAAAGATATACAATGGAGAAAAGACAGCCTCTTCAGTAAGTGGTGCTGGGAAAACTGGACAACTACACGTAAAAGAATGAAATCAGAACACTCCATAACACCATACACAAAAATAAACTCAAAATGGATTAGAGATCTAAATGTTAGACCAGACACTATAAAACTCTTAGAGGAAAACATAGGCAGAACACTCTATGACATACATCACAGCAAGATCCTTTTTGACCCACCTCCTAGAGAAGTGGAAATAAAAACAAAAATAAACAAATGGGACCTAATGAAACTTCAAAGCTTTTGCACAGCAGAGGAAAACATAAACAAGATGAAAAGACAACCCTCAGAATGGGAGAAACTGTTTTCAAATGAAGCAAATGACAAAGGATTAATCTCCAAAATTTACAAGCAGCTCGTGTAGCTCAATATCACAAACACAAACAACCCAATCCAAAAATGGGCAGAAGACCTAAATAGACATTTCTCCAAAGAAGATATACAGATTGCCAACAAACACATGAAAGGATGCTGAACATCTCTAATCATTAGAGAAATGCAAATCAAAACTACCTTGAGGTATCACCTCCCAGCAGTCAGAAAGGCAATCATCAAAAAATCTACAAACAATAAATGCTGGAGAGGCATTTACTGGAGAAAAGGGAACGCTCTTGCACTGTTGCTTGGTATAGCCACTAGGGAAAACAGTATAGAGTTTCCTTAAAAAACTAAAAATAGAAGTACCATACGACCCAGCATTCCAACTACTGGGCATTTGCCCTGAGAAAACCATAATTCAAAAAGAGTTATATACAACAATGTTCATTGCAGCTCTACTTACAATAGCCAGGACATGGAAGCAACCTAAGTGTCCATCGACAGATGAATGGATAAAGAAGATCTGGCACATATATACAATGGAATATTACTCAGCCATAAAAAGAAACAAAACTGAGTTATTTGTAGTGAGGTGGATAGACTTAGAGTCTGTCCTCCACAGTGAAGTAAGCCAGAAAGAGAAAAATAAATACCGTATGCTAACAGAGATATATGGAATCTAAAGAGAACAAAGTTTAAGAAGAATATAGGGGCAGGACAGGATTAAGGACACAGACGTAGAGAAAGGACTTGAGGACACGGGGAGGGGGAAGGGTAAGCTGGGACGAAGTGAGAGAGTGCCATGGACATATATACATTACCAAATGTAACATCGATAGCTACTGGGAAGCAGCCACATAGCACAGGGAGATCAGCTCGGTGCTTTGTGACCACCTAAAGGGGTGGGATATGGAGGGTGGGAGGGAGATGCAAGAGGGAGGGGATACGGTGATATATGTATATGTATAATTGATTCACTTTGTTATACAGCAGAAACTAACACTCCATTGTAAAACAATTATACTCCAATAAAGGTGTAAAAGGAAAAAGAAAAGAAAAGAAAGCCCAGAGATAAACCTACACACCTATGGTCAACTAATCTATGACAGAGTAGGCAAGACTATACAATGGAGAAAAGACAGTGTCTTCAATCAGTGGTGCTGGGAAAAATGGACAGCTACATGTAAAAGAATGAAATTAGAACACCCCCTAACACCATACAGAAAAATAAATTCAAAATGGATTAGAGACCTTAATGTAAGACCAGACAGTATAAAACTCTTAGAGGAAAACATAGGAAGAATACTCTAACATAAATCACAGCAAGATCTTTTTTGATCCACCTCCTAGAGGAATGCCATAAAAAAGAAAACTAAACAAATGGGACCTAATGAAACGTAAAAGCTTTTGCAGAGCAATGGAAACTACAAACAAGACGAAAAGACAACCCTCAGAATGGGAGAAAATATGTGCAAACGAATCAATGGACAAAGGATTAATCTCCAATATATATAAACAGCTCATGCAGCTCAATATTAAAAAAACAAACAACCCAATACAAAAATGGGCAGCAGATCTAAATAGACATTTCTTCCAAGAAGACATAGAGATGGCCAAGATGCACATGCAAAGCTGCTCAACATCATTAATTATTAGAGAAATGCAAATCAAAACTACAATGAGGTATCACCTCACACCTGTTAGAATGGGCATCATCAGAAAATCTACAAACAACAAATGCTAGAGAGGGTGTGGAGAAAAGGAACCCTCTTCCACTATTGGTGGGAATGTAAATTGATACAGTCACTATAGAGAACAGTATGGAGGTTCCTTAAAAAACTAAAAATAGAATTACCATATGATCCAGCAATCCCACTACTGGGCATATACCCAGAGGAAACCATAAATTCAAAAGACACATTCACCACAATGTTCATTGCAGCACTATTTACAATAGCCAGGTCATGGAAGCAACCTAAATGCCCACAGACAGACGAATGGATAAAGATGTGGTACATATATAAAATGGAATATTACTCAGCCATAAAAAGGAATGAAATTGGGTCATTTGTAGAGACGTCGATGGATCTAGAGACTGGCATACAGAGTGAAGTAAGTCAGAAAGAGAAAAACAAATATTGTATATTAATGCATATATGTGGAACCTAGAAAAATGGTACAGATGAACCAGTTTGCAGGGCAGAAATAGAGACACAGATGTAGAGAACAAATGTATGGACACCAAGAGGGAAAAGCCGTGGGGGGGGGTGGCGGTGGGAGGAGTTGGGAGATTGGGATTGACATGTATACATTTATATGTATAAAATAGATAACCAGTAAGAATGTGCTGTATAGAAAATAAATAAAATTAAGTTAAAAAATTAAAAGATAAATAAGATTTTTTAAAAAACGGAAAAAAGTTATTCCCTTCACATACATGTATTTATATGAATGAATGATTTCCATGCTTATATCTATAAGTACAAAAGAGGAATAAAATCTACCTTGAACCAAAAAAGAACAAAAACACAGAACCCACCAGTTATACAGAGGAAAACCCTATCAGGGCACTTGCTCCACTGGTAAACAATTCTGAAGTTGGTCAGAGGTGGGGAATCGTCTCACATGTAGCCAGCAGCACCCCACCCTGCAAGGAGCGTCCTCATTGCAAAGCTGGGGGACCGTGCCGAGGCGTCTGTGAGTAAACGCGAGCTGAGCCCCAGGCCAGCTACTGCTAAACTGTTCCCACCCTTCTCAGGTAAAACACCTGAATATGTACAAGGACTTGAAAGCCTAGAGGAAGGGCCGTGGAGCCACACCAGCGACAGCACACCATCCGACTTGGTGCCTGCAGGCTAGCCAGGATTGTCCTGGCCCTGGGCGCTCTTCTGGAAGCTTTCCATTTCCCTGCCTGAGATACCCCTCCTGTCCAGGCCCCCACTGCTTTTTTCCTTCCTCACCTCTTCCCAGGGAGAAATTCCAGCGTAAAGTATGGGTGACACATCCTCTTCTTTAGCAGGTGGCAGCACAGCAACTCCTGCAGAAAGTCCAGCAGAGCCCACTCACACCGGGCCACCCACAAAGCCGTGGCCCCTCACTCCCACCCACCAGCCCAGCCCCGAGACTGCTGACGGGGTAGAGAATATGGCGTCAGGAAGAGCTGCAGGGGCTCTTGCTGCCTGGAGCCGTGTTTATATTGACCTCAACCCAGGCACACCTGGGGAGGGCTGGCCCGCACGGTCAGGCTGCCCAGGTCAACCAATCATCACCCCTCAGGAGCTCACAGTTGCAGAAAATGGAACTTGCTGAACCGGCCAGGTCCAAGGAACAGGTGTGGGCTCTTGAGAGTCAGGAGAGACAAGGGGCTGCAGCTCTGGCTTGTTTTCTAATCATTTTATCTGGCCCATGAGTGGGAGACAACTTCAAGAAAACCCTCTCCTAATGAGAGGAGCCCAGGAGTCAGGGAGAGGAGGGGTGGTGGGTGGAGACAGAGGCCTGGTGCCCCAGCCGCAGTGGAAGTCTCTGGAAGACCAGGTGGAGGGAAGCCCCACAGAGTGACGCCCAGTGTCACAGACCCATCGGAGCTGCTGTTTGTTAGCTCAGGTCCTGTTCTTAGGTGCTCTGTGTCAGCTCTGAGTGACAGGTGAGCTGGGGGTGCTCTGCACTGAGGGCTATGTGCACAGTTCCTGTGTGCCCAGCCCTGCCAGGGTACCTGCCAAGGGGAGCTCTGTATCCTGGGAGGGGTCTGACCACGAGAGTCCCATGGGCTGCTGGGTAGCTGCACAGGTGAGCTCCATATCCTCGGAGGGGCCTGACCACGAGAGCCCCGTGGGCTGCTGGGGACTTGGGAAAGGATGTCAGGACAGTCAGTGAAGCCACTGAGGATATACATCCAGTAGTTCCTAATCCCTACACCCTGCTGGTCATTCTACCATCCACCAGGACATGGTATTCTGTATTAGACTTCAATTATGCCTCATTCTGTATTCCATTAGTCCCAGAGTCACAAGAAATTTTGACTTCTGAGTGGCAGGACTCAACATACAACAAAAACAATACTGCTGGGCCGTCCTGCCCCAAGGGTTCAAAAATTCCCACACCATCTTTGGGGAAACGTTAGCTAAACACCTAAAAGTTCTACCCCTGGAAAAGGGAACCCTCCTTCAATATGCAGATGACATTCTGATCACCAGCCCTACTAAGGAGGCCTCTGAACTACCTAGCCAATAAAGGATTGAAGGTGTCCAAGAAAAAGGCCCAAATATCATAGACTAAGGTGGCCTGCCTGGGCTCCATTCTCACAGAAGGTCGGAGAAGCCCATCCCAGGAAAGGGAAGAAGCCATTTGCAGCCTTACCCCCTTCTAAAACTAGAAGACAGCTTAGGGTTTCCTGGGGAGGCCGGGGATTATTGCATCTGGATCCCTAACTACAGTCTAATAGCTGGGCCTCTATATGAAACACTGAAAGGAAAAGATGATGATCCTTTCGAATAGAATCCAGAAGCGGCCTTTCAAGAATACAAAGAGCAGTCAATTCAGACCCTTGCCCTGAAACTCCCTAATTTAGCTAAACCCTTTAAACTTTACATCCCCATAGAATGTGAATCGCTCTTGGAGTATTAGTGCAAAAACTGAGACCACTTGAAATGGAACAATGCAAGAATGCCCTCCAGGTAGGATAAACTACGGTCACCAATGGCTTGGCCCACCGCCCCATCCGGCCAGGGTACTGGGGGTATGTAAGAACATGGAAATCAGCAACCCCCACGGTGATGGTGGCTAATAAGACCGGCTGGCCTCCTAGCTACTTCAAAAGGCCGTTGACTCAGTGGCCGTCATGGTCCTGGATCACCACCGACCCTGGACTGTCTGGGAGTTGAGCGGGCAGGGCTCAGACTCTTGGTGCTGTTTGTACATTAACTTGGGGGCCTAATTGAAGAAAGCGCAGACTACTGGTCAGAGCATCTAGGCTGGCAGAAACCGTCAGCCTAAGGTGGCCAAACAAATGTGGGGCGGGGTAAAACCAGCCCCCCAGCATCTCTGCGCATCTCTTTCCTGGACCCTTAAAGGTCATTAGAATCTATAACACTTCCAATGCTGGCGCTCAGGCGGACGAGCAGTGAGGCAGGAGACCTGGGGACAATCAACCTCACCTGGAGGCTGCTGGGGAGAAGTTCTGCCCCTCCCCACAAGTGCGAGGACTCCCAACTCAGCACGAAGCAGTGAAAGAAGAGGGGTCTGCACCCACAGCGCCCCAAGAATGAGGAATAGGACAAAAGGCAGAGGAGTGGTTTGTCACTGGCAAAGCCCATGAAAAATTCCTGGGAGACAAAAATAGAATCTGGGCAATAAAATAAAGTCTAACCTTTTTCTCCTCTGTGCTTTGTCTAATTTAACGTGCTCCTAGGGTTCCGCATGCAGAGGTCCCACACCCGGCACTTCAGACCCGACTTCCTAATGCAGAATGGCTGGGTTGACATTTCAGCTCCCGGGGCCCCATGCAGACTCCACGACATAGAGCCTGAGCTGCAGCCAACCCACCCCTCAAGAGCTCCGCCCTTCCCTCCCACAGATGCTGCTGGGATCCCTACACAGCAGGTAAGCCCACAGCCCGCGGGGTAGTGCATGCTCTCATCTCTCCATTCTCTGAAGGAAATATAAAATTTCCCTTGCTTCTGAACCAAACTCAATCTCGATCTGTTGGATCCAATGACACTGGGCAAGGGGAGCCTTGTTGGGGCCCACTCTGGTGGATCAGTCACAGAAATTGACAACATTGTAACATCAATGAACAGATGTGTGAGCAAAACTGTAATTAACATATAGCAGTGTATAAGCTTCGGGTAAAATAGGATGTTTCTAACACTTCCATTGGATATTTCCATCACTTTATATGGAGCACAGGGGCACTGCAATTCACCCGTTCCGTAACCCTAACCCTAACTCTAACCCTAATCCTAAACTGAACTCTTTACCTAACCCTTACACGACACCGTACCCTAATCTTAATCCGTACACTAAAAATAACGCATAACCTAACACGTACCTTAACCCTAACCCTGAAATGTACCCGATCCCTAATGCTAACCCTAACCCTGACCTTAAACCTAACCCTAACCCGAAACCTAATCCTAACCCGTACACTAACACTAACACGTACAATAACACTAACGCGTACCCTAACACTAAAGTGTACCCTAACATGTATGCTAACCCTAAAACGTTGTCGTACCCTAAAGGCAAACGTTGTTGCCTTACACTAACCCATCCACTAATCCTAACCCGTACACTAACACTAACCTGTACCCTAAAATATACACTAACCTTAAACGGTTGTCATACCCTAACCTGTACCCTAAATGATACGAGTTCCCTAACCCTAACCCTAACATTAACCCTAACCCTTACCCGAAGCCTTACCCAAACCCGTCCCTTAATCCTAACCCATAAACTAACAGTAACCCATGTCCTAACACGTACGCTAACCCTAAACTGTTGTGGTACCCTAACCTGTACCCTAAGCCATCCCCATTCCTAACTCTAACCCTAACCTAACCGTAACAGTAAACCTTACCTGAAGCCTTACCCTAACCTGTCCCCTAATCCTAACCAGTAAACTAAAAGTAAACCGTACCCTAAACTTTTGCTATCCCTAAACCATTGTCATACCCTAACCTGTACACTAAACCGTCCCCATTCCCTAACCCTAACTCTAACCCTAACCCTTCACCGAAGCCTTAACCCGTCCAATAATCCTAACACATACACTAACCCGTACTCTAACACGTATGCTAACACTAAACTGTTGTCGTTCCATAAAATGTACCCTAAACCGTCCCCTAACCCTAACACTAAACCTCACCCTAACCATAACCATAACCCTTACCCAAAGCCTTACCTTCACCCGTCCCATAATCCTAACCCTTACACTAACACTAACACATACCCTAACACGTACGCTTCCCCTAAACCATTGTCATACCCTAACCTGTACCCTAAACCCTCCCTGTTCCCTAACCCTAACCCTTACCCGAACCCTTACCCTAACCCATCCCCTAATCCTAGCCCGTAAACAAACACTAACCCATAACCTAATATGGACGTTATCCCTAAAGTGTTGTCGTACAGTAACCGGTACCCTAAACTGTCCCCGTTCCATAACCCTAAACCAAACCCTAATCCTAACCCTAACCCTAACCCTAACTTTCCCCGTTCCATTACCCTAACCCTAATCCTAACGCTAAGCCTTACCCGAAGCCTTACCCTAACCTGTCCCCTAATCCTAACCCGTACACTAACACTATCACTTACCCTAACACGTACGCTAACCCTAAACCTTTGTCATACTGTAATGTGTACAGTAAACCTTCCCCGTACCCTAACCCTAACCCTAACCCTTACCCGAAGCCTTACCCTAACCCGTCCAATAATCGTAAACCGTACGCTAACACTAACCTGTACCCTAACACGTACGCTAATCCTAAACTGTTGTCGTACAATAGCATGTGCCCTAAACAGTCCCCTAAGCCTAACACTAAACCTAACCCTAACCCTAACCCTAAACCTTACCCAAAGCCTTACCCTAACCCATCCCCGAATCCTAACCCATACCCTAACACGTACGCTAACCCTAAACCCTTATCGTACCCTAACATGTACCCTAAACCATCCCCGTCCCCTAACCCTAACCCTAACCCGTTGTTGTACGCTAACCTGTACCCTATACCATCCCTGTTCCCTAACCGTAACCCTAACCCTAAACCTAACCATTATCTGAAGCCTTATCCTAAGCCGTCCCCTAATCCTAACCCATACCCTAACACGTACGCAAACCCTAAACCATTGTGGTACCCTAACATGTACCCTAAGCCATCCCCGTTCCTAACCCTAACCCTAACTTAACCCTAGCACTAAATCTTACCCGAAGCCTTACCCTAACTCATTCCCTAATCCTAACCCATACACTAACACTAACCCGTACCCTAACATGTACGCTAACCCTAAACCGTTGTCATACCCTAAACTGTACCCTAAACCCTCAACATTCGGTAACCCTAACCCAAACCCTAACCCTAACTCTAACCCTAACCCCTACCCGAAGCCTTACCCTAACCCGTCCCCTAATCCTAACCCATACGCTAACACTAACCCATACCCTAACATGTACAAACACCATAAACTGTTGTCATACCCTAAATTGTACCCTAAACTGTCCCTGTCCCCTAACGCTAACCCTTACCCGAAGCCTTACCCTAACCCATCTCCTAATCCTAGCCCGTACGCTAACACTAACCATACCCTAACACGTACGCTCACCCTAAACCATTGTCATATGCTGCCATGCACCCTAAACTGTCCCAGTCCCCTAACACTAACCCTATCCCTAACCCTTACCCGAAGCCTTACCCTAACCCATCCCCTAATCCTAACCCATACACTAACACTATCCCGTACCCTAACACGTACGCTAACCATAAATTTTTGTCGTACCATAACCTGTACCCTAAACCATCCCCATTCCCTCACCCTAACCCTAACCTTTACCCGAAACCTTACCATAACCTGTCCCGTAATCCTAACCCGTACACTAACACTCACCCTTAGACTAACACGTACACTAACCCTAAACCTTTGTTGTACCCTAACCTGTACCCTAAACCATCTCCGTTCCTTAAGTCTAACCCTAACCCTTACCCAAAGCCTTACCCTAACCCGTCCACTAATCCTAATCGGTACACTAACACTAACCCATACCCTAACACGTATGCTAACCCTAAACCGTTGTTGTACACTAACCTGGATGCTAAACAGTCCCCGTTCCCTAACCCTAACCCTTACCTGAATCCTTACCCTAACCCGTCCCCTATTCCTAAACCATACTCTAATACTAACCCATAACCTAAGATGTACGCTAACACTAAACCATTGTCATACCCTAACCTGTACCCTAAAACATCCCCGTTCCCTAACCCTAACACTTACCCGAATCCTTACTCTAACCCGTCCCCGATTCCTAACCCGTACCCTAACATTAACCCATACCCTAACACATACACTAACCTTAAACAGTTGTCGTACCCTAACCTCTACCCTAAAGTGTCCCCAATCCCTAACCCTAACTCTAACCCTTACCCGAAGCCTTACCCTAACCCGTCCCCTAATGCTAACCCGTACACTAACACTAACCCATACCCTAACACATATGCTAACCCTAAATCATTGTCATACCCTAATATGTACCCTAAACCGTCCCCGTTCTCTAACCCTAACCCTAAACCTAACACTTTCCCAAAGCCTTACGCTAACCCGTCCCCTAATCCTAACCCATACACTAACTCTAACCCTTATGCTTACGTAAGTGTTACATAGCGTAACGTGTTACGTAACACTTATGCTAACCCTAAACCATTGTCATACCCTAACCTGTACCCTAAACCATCCCCGTTCCCTAACCCTAACCCTTACCCGAATCCTTACCGTAACCCGTCCCCTATTCCTAACCCGTACTTTAACAGTAATCCGTACCCTAACATGTAGGCTAACGCTAAACCATTGTCGTACCCTAAGCTGTAGCCTAAAACGTCCCCTAACCTTAACCCTAACAACTTACACAGATGATTGTATTTTCACAGAGAAAAATACTCACAGAGTTAGAAAACAAACTATTCTTATGTAATAGGAAAGGTGGGGGGAATGGAATATTAAGATAAGGTTTACCATACGTGTACAAATACCTGTTAAATACATATATTTAAAAGACTGACCATATAGCAAGGGAGGTCAACAGAACACTCTGCAATAATTTACATGGGAAGAGTTTCTGTACATGAATATATTACATATATATATTTATATATATAAGTATATATATATTTATGTATATATAATTATGTGTATATATATATATATGTAATGTACAAATGAACCAGATTGTATACACCTAGGACAAACAATATTCTAATCATTACCCCGATTTAAAAATAATTTAACAAAACGAACAGGAAATAATGGGATATAAACTTACGGGTTTTTTTCCTGGCACATTCCATTCTAATTTACAACCTGGGAGCACGACTTCCAGACAGGCTGTGCTGCCCTAGTAACCAGATTTGGGAATGGAGAAATGCTGCCTCCTTTTGGCCATTTCCGACAACAGCAGCTTTAAACCCAGTGCTAATGGCCACTAAATATGCACCACAGCTGCAGTTCTGTAATGAGACCTGCCCTCCAAAAAATTCCTGGGGTCAAATATTGACCAAAAATTCAAAAGAGGGCAACCTTCCAAGAAGACAATTTCAAGGGATATATTGTACTCACATTTTATTTTTAACAGAAAAGAAAAAGGCGTGTAAAATGATGAATTTTTGGTATTTTTAAAGACATACAAACCCAATTACAAAAACCTATCAGCTCACACTAGTCAGAATGGCCACCAGCAAGACTTCTGCAAAGAAAAAATGCTGAAGGGGTTGTGAAGAAATGTGTACCCTCGCTTCAAAGTGGGACATGGTAAGAGCCAGTAATGAAAACACAAACGAGGTGCCTTGGAAAGGTAGATATTGAGCTACCATTCAATCAAGCATACCCACTGCTGTGCCTATCACCTGAGAGGTTATGAATCAAAAAGACACATGCTAGCAATCCTGCACTCCAGGAATATTTACCGCAGCCAACACTTGGAAGCAACAAAAATGTCCGCCAACAGAGGAATGCACAAAGAAGTAGTGGTCCGTGTACACAATGGAATATTACTCCAATAAAAAGAATATAAATTCAATTTAGAAACCAAACATAAGTAAGGAAAAATCAACTTTTGCGGAGTTATCCGGGCACATTCTACTCTAATGTATAACCGAGGAACACCACTGGCAGAAAGGTCTGTTTCCCTTGTTACCAGAGTGGGGAGAAGAGAAATGCTGCCACCCAATGGCCGTTACCTGCCACAGCAGCTTTAAAACCTGTGCTTATGATCACTTCCTATGCACAAGTACTGGAGGGCTGTAAATGAAACCTGCCCTCAAAATGTCTTCAGGGAGGTAATGGCCAAAATATTTCAAAATGAGGCAAATACTTCAAGAAAACCATTTGAAGAGGTAAGCTGTACTCACAGTTTGAAGAAAAACAGGACATGCCTGAAAGCTCAATTTCAAGGGATTATGAGACGCATGCAAATCCAACCACAAAGAGGTATCAGCTCACCCCAGTCAGAATAAACATAAGCAGAAAAACTACAAACAATAAATGCTGAATGGGTTGTGGAAAAGTGCATATCCTCATCTTTAAGTGGGATGTAACCTGGTAAAAGTCACTAATGAGAACAGAATGGAGGTGCCTTTACAAGGTAAACGTTTGTCTGCCATATGATCCAGCAGGCCCATTCCTGCACGTATAACCGAAGAAGACAGAATTGGAAAGACACAGGCAGGCAAATGTGCATTGCAGCAGTACTACAATAGCCAAGACATGGAAGCAACCAAAAAGTCCACCAACAGATGAGTGGACAAAGAAGAACTGGTACACGTACAGATGGAATATTAGCCAAGGAAAAAAATTACACAATGCCATTTGCAGCACAGTAGATGAGTCCAGAAGTAATCATGCAACTTGTAGTAAGTCAGAAAGTGAAAGACACGTATCCTACGATACCACTTATAGGTGTTACCTAAAAATTGATACCAGTGAAGATATTTCCACAGAGAAAGGCAATCATAGATTCATTAAACAAACTTATGGTTCACCAATGGAAAGGTGTGAGGATTGGATACATTACGATATTGGGGTTAACAGAGCTATACAAACACATGTGAACTATATAATCACCAAAGACCTATGGAATACCAAGAGAAGACTACTCAACATTGTGTCATAACCTACCTGGGAAAAGGTTCCAAAGAAGAATAGATATATGTATATGTGTGAAAGAACCACATCTTGCACACCTAGAACAAAAAAAACATTGTAATCAAATTTGCTGCGATAAAAAATAAAAATTAAATTAAAAATATGAACAAGAAATAATGAGACATAAACTTAAAGGAATTTTTCCTGGCACATTCCATTCTAACTTTCAACCTAGAACAGGACTTCCATTAAGGCTCTGTTGCCCTGCTAACCAGATTTGGTAAAGGAGAAATGCTGCCGCCTTGTGGCTGTTTCACACAACAGCAGCTTTAAACCAAGAGGTAATGGTCACTTAATATTCAAAGTATGTGCAGCACTGTAAAGGACACCGGGCCTCAAAAAATTCCTGGGGTCGTAAATCGACCAGAAAATTCAAAAGACGTCAACATTTCAAATTGACAATGTCAAGAGGCATATTTTGCACACATTTTCCCTTTTCTTTTTCTTTTTGTTTAAAGAAGTGCATGGAATAATGCTCAATATCAGGAACTAATAAAGCCATGCAAATGCAATCTACAAAAACGTTCACCTTACCACCGTCGAAATGATAATCAGCAAAATAGTCTACAAAACATGAATGTTGAAAGGGTTTTAGAGAACTCTGTACCCTCTAGCTGCTGCTGGGATGTAAACTGGTAACAGCCAATAGTGAGAACAGAATGGCAGTGCGTTTAAAGTTAAAAATTGAGCTCATCACTCTGTAATAGCTTACACGGGAAAGGAACCAAAGATGAATAGATAGATACATAGATACAATGAACCAGATTCTGTACACCTAGAACAAACACAACATTTTTATCAAATTTGCTCTGATAATAAATAAAAATTAAATTTAAAAAACAAACAAGAGGTAAGGAGATATAAGCTCTTGGGGGTGTGCCCTGGCACATTCCACTCTAATTTGCAGCCTACTAACAGGATTCCCAGGAAGGCTCTGCTGCCCAAAAACCCAGAGTTGGAAATGTAGAAATGCTGCCACGTTGTGGCCGTCTCCCGCAAGAGCGGCTTTAAACCCACAGCTAATGGCCACTTAACATTCACAAGGACTCAGGGCTGTAAAGGACACCTGCCCTCAAAAAATGTACTGAAGTGAGGGATGGCCAAAAAAATTCAAAAAAGGCAAAATTTTCAAGAAGGTAGTATGAAGTGGTACGTTTGACTTACTCTCTTGTTAAAAAAAGGAAAATGGATAGAAGCTCAACCTCAGGAATTACTAGACTCATGCAAATGTAACCTACAAAAAGGTTTCAACTCACACCAGTTGACTGACCATCAGCAAAAAGTCTACAAAGAATAAATGCTGATGCGGTTTGAGAGAACTGTGTACCCTCTAGCTGCTGGGGGGATGTAAACTGGTAACAGTCAGTACTGAGAAAATAATGGAGGTACGTTTAAAGGTAAAAATTAAGCTACCATGTGATCTGGTAGGTCCTTTGATGCGCCTATCACCTGAGCAGACACGAATATAAAAGACAGGC
>NW_027646166.1:0-20000 GCF_951394435.1 Stenella coeruleoalba
AAGAAAGCGAGTTGAAGAAAGGAGCTCAGGGGCACTGTAATTCACAAACCTGCAGAGTTATAAATGACAGCTATCGTCCAAAAATAGACTGAAGTAAGGCTGCCAAGAGGACTTGAAAGCGGGGCAGTATTGCAGGATACCGATTTCAGGAGGTAGACTGGAATTGCATTGAAAGCATAGGAAAAGAGGCAGAACGTCCACAATGATGCACTTGGCCAAAAAGGGTGTATGCCTTTTTTCCTGAATATATCCAGGAAAAAACGCATACGCCCTTTTTGGCCAACCAAGCAAGCTTGCAAAGGAAATCTGCACTACAATGAAGTCTCACTTCCCCCCGGTCAAAAGGGCCATCTGAAAAAAGTGTAAAATCCAGAAAGGCAGGACAGGCCATGGAGAACTGGGAGCCTTGTTATGCTGATGGGCGGGATGTAAATTGCCAACAACCACTCAGGAGAAGTGTATGGTGTTTCCTGAAACATCTAAAAAACAAAGCAACAGAACCTAGGGCACTTCCACTTATGGTCCTATAGCTTAGGGAAATTAAAATCAAAAAGACACAGCCACCCCAAAGTTTGGAACGGCTCTGTTTACAAGAACCTCGTTTACAGTACAAGTTCAACATCGCAGAAAGTGAAAAATGGATAAAGAAGTTGTGGTATTTACTTACAAAGCAATATCACTCAGCAATGAAATCTGTGTCATCAGGCCCTTAGCAGCACAATGAGTGGATTCAGGTATGATGATTCTAACTGAAATAAGTCACACAGAAAAAGAAACATCATAAGATATCAGTAATACACGGAATGTAAACTTGGCTACACAGGAACTGAATTACAGAACAGAACAGGGTCTCAAATTTAGAAAACCAACTTATGCTTGCTTAAGGGTAAAGGTGAGTTGGGGTGCTGCATAAAACCAGAGATTGAAATGAGCACAGATAAAGTTCCTTAAGCCAAATATGGAATAGACAAGAGCTACTCCTTGCTCAACGAAATGGACTCAACACCCCATATTAAACGCCTAAGAATGTACCTGACTAGTAAGTATCTTAAAACCTATGGATTGCTATGTCTCCGAAAGAGAATCAAGCATGTGTACAGGGGAATAAACGCAGCAGTGATAGGATTGGAGAGGTTCGGTGAGCAAATGAAGACCCTTTGAAGTCATATTGCATGGTACCCATTCCACGGGTTTCAACTACCCAGGTTTAAGGTATTCTTCCTTCAGCTAAAACATGCATGTGTAACCTACAGTATGATCAACCATGTGATCGGGAGACGTGTTCAAATATGTCTCAGTTTTCGTACACTGGTACTCGGGTTCAACATTCCAGACGCTTTACTAACACTCTCCCGACTTGGAGAGTCAGTCCCTTTAACCTCCTGTTTGGCCCAGTTTGCAAATTCTGCGGAAGATGAACTGGAATAGCCAGAACCAATGTGAGGCTAGCTGGAGGTGTCTGGACGGGCAAATTTAACTCTCATTTCCCACCAGGAAGAGGAATTAACCAAAGGCTCAGCGTGCCGTGCCGGAACCAGATTAGGGCCTGAAGACATCCTGCGTTGTTGCGGCCAGGTCAAAAGAAAGCGAGTTGAAGAAAGGAGCTCAGGGGCACTGTAATTCACAAACCTGCAGAGTTATAAATGACAGCTATCGTCCAAAAATAGACTGAAGTAAGGCTGCCAAGAGGACTTGAAAGCGGGGCAGAATTGCAGGAAACCGATTTCAGGAGGTAGACTGGAATTGCATTGAAAGCATAGGAAAAGAGGCAGAACGTCCACAATGATGCACTTGGCCAAAAAGGGCGTATGCGTTTTTTCCTGAATATATTCAGGAAAAAACGCATACGCCCTTTTTGGCCAACCAAGCAAGCTTGCAAAGGAAATCTGCACTACAATGAAGTCTCACTTCCCCCCGGTCAAAAGGGCCATCTGAAAAAAGTGTAAAATCCAGAAAGGCAGGACAGGCCATGGAGAACTGGGAGCCTTGTTATGCTGATGGGCGGGATGTAAATTGCCAACAACCACTCGGGAGAAATGTATGGTGTTTCCTGAAACATCTAAAAAACAAAGCAACAGAACCTAGGGCACTTCCACTTATGGTCCTATAGCTTAGGGAAATTAAAATCAAAAAGACACAGCCACCCCAAAGTTTGGGACGCCTCTGTTTACAAGAACCTCGTTTACAGTACAAGTTCAACATCGCAGAAAGTGAAAAATGGATAAAGAATTTGTGGTATTCACTTACAAAGCAATATCACTCAGCAATGAAATCTATGTCATCAGGCCCTTAGCAGCACAATGAGTGGATCCAGGTATAATGATTCTAACTGAAATAAGTCACACAGAAAAAGAAACATCATAAGATATCAGTAATACACGGAATGGAAACTTGGCTACAGAGGAACTGAATTACAGAACAGAAGAGGGTCTCAAATTTAGAAAACCAACTTATGCTTGCTTAAGGGTAAAGGTGAGTTGGGGTGCTGCATAAAACCAGAGATTGAAATGAGCACAGATAAAGTTCCTTAAGCCAAATATGGAATAGAAAAGAGCTACTCCTTGCTCAACGAAATGGACTCAACACCGCATATTAAACGCCTAAGAATGTACCTGACTAGTAAGTATCTTAAAACCTATGGATTGCTATGTCTCCGAAAGAGAATCAAGCATGTGTACAGGGGCATAAACGCAGCAGTGATAGGATTGGAGAGGTTCGGTGAGCAAATGAAGACCCTTTGAAGTCATATTGCATGGTGCCCATTCCACGGGTTTCAACTACCCAGGTTTAAGGTATTCTTCCTTCAGCTAAAACATGCATGTGGAACCTAGAGTATGATCAACCATGTGATCGGGAGACGTGTTCAAATATGTCTCAGTTTTCGTACCCTGGTACTCGGGTGCAACATTCCAGACGCTTTACTAACACTCTCCCGACTTGGAGAGTCAGTCCCTTTAACCTCCTGTTTGGCCCAGTTTGCAATTTCTGCGGAAGATGAACAGGAATAGCGAGAACCAATGAGAGACTAGCTGGAGGTGTCTGGACGGGCAAATTTAACTCTCATTTCCCACCAGGAAGAGGAATTAACCAAAGGCTCAGCGTGCCGTGCCGGAACCAGATTAGGGCCTGAAGCCATCCAGCGGTGTTGCAGCCATCTCACAAGAAAACGAGTTGAAGAAAGGAGCTCAGGGACACTGTAATTCACAAACCTGCAGAGTTATAAATGACAGCTATCGTCCAAAAATACACTGAAGTAAGGCTGCCAAGAGGACTTGAAAGCGGGGCAGAATTGCAGGAAACCGATTTCAGGAGGTAGACTGGAATTGCATTGAAAGCATAGGAAAAGAGGCAGAACGTCCACAATGATGCACTTGGCCAAAAAGGGCGTATGCGTTTTTTCCTGAATATATTCAGGAAAAAACGCATACGCCCTTTTTGGCCAACCAAGCAAACTTGCAAAGGAAATCTGCACTACAATGAAGTCTCACTTCCCCCCGGTCAAAAGGGCCATCTGAAAAAAGTGTAAAATCCAGAAAGGCAGGACAGGCCATGGAGAACTGGGAGCCTTATTATGCTGATGGGCGGGATGTAAATTGCCAACAACCACTCGGGAGAAGTGTATGGTGTTTCCTGAAACATCTAAAGAACAAAGCAACAGAACCTAGGGCACTTCCACTTATGGTCCTATAGCTTAGGGAAATTAAAATCAAAAAGACACAGCCACCCCAAAGTTTGGAACGGCTCTGTTTACAAGAACCTCGTTTACAGTACAAGTTCAACATCGCAGAAAGTGAAAAATGGAGAAAGAAGTTGTGGTATTTACTTACAAAGCAATATCACTCAGCAATGAAATCTGTGTCATCAGGCCCTTAGCAGCACAATGAGTGGATTCAGGTATGATGATTCTAACTGAAATAAGTCACACAGAAACAGAAACATCATAAGATATCAGTAATACACGGAATGGAAACTTGGCTACACAGGAACTGAATTACAGAACAGAACAGGGTCTCAAATTTAGAAAACCAACTTATGCTTGCTAAGGGGAAAGGTGAGTTGGGGTGCTGCATAAAATCAGAGATTGAAATGAGCACAGATAAAGTTCCTTAAGCCAAATATGGAATAGACAAGAGCTACTCCTTGCTCAACGAAATGGACCCAACACCGCATATTAAACGCGTAAGAATGTACCTGACTAGTAAGTATCTTAAAACCTATGGATTGCTATGTCTCCGAAAGAGAATCAAGCATGTGTACAGGGGCATAAACGCAGCAGTGATAGGATTGGAGAGGTTCGGTGAGCAAATGAATACCCTTTGAAGTCATATTCCATGGTACCCTTTACACGGGTCTCAACTCTCCAGGTTTAAGGTATTCTTCCTTCAGCTAAAACATGCATGTGGAACCCAAGTATGATCAACCATGTGAACGGGAGACGTGTTCAAATATGTCTCAGTTTTCGTACCCTGGTACTCGGGTGCAACATTCCAGACGCTTTACTAACACTCTCCCCACTTGGAGAGTCAGCGCCTTTAACCTCCTGTTTGGCCCAGTTTGCAATTTCTGCGGAATATGAACAGGAATAGCGAGAACCAATGAGAGACTAGCTGGAGGTGTCTGGACGGGCAAATTTAACTCTCATTTCCCACCAGGAAGAGGAAATAACCAAAGGCTCAGTGTGTCGTGCCGGAACCAGATTAGGGCCTGAAGCCATCCTGCGGTGTTGCGGCCAGCTCAAAAGAAAGCGAGTTGAAGAAAGGAGCTCAGGGGCACTGTAATTCACAAACCTGCAGAGTTATAAATGACAGCTATCGTCCAAAAATAGACTGAAGTAAGGCTGCCAAGAGGACTTGAAAGCGGGGCAGAATTGCAGGAAACCGATTTCAGGAGGTAGACTGGAATTGCATTGAAAGCATAGGAAAAGAGGCAGAACGTCCACAATGATGCACTTGGCCAAAAAGGGCGTATGCGTTTTTTCCTGAATATATTCAGGAAAAAACGCATACGCCCTTTTTGGCCAACCAAGCAAGCTTGTAAAGGAAATCTGCACTACAATGAAGTCTCACTTCCCCCCGGTCAAAAGGGCCATCTGAAAAAAGTGTAAAATCCAGAAAGGCAGGACAGGCCATGGAGAACTGGGAGCCTTCTTATGCTGAAGGGCGGGATGTAAATTGCCAACAACCACTCGAGAGAAGTGTATGGTGTTTCCTGAAACATCTAAAAAACAAAGCAACAGAACCTAGGGCACTTCCACTTATGGTCCTATAGCTTAGGATATTTATAATCAAAAAGACACAGCCACCCCAAAGTTTGGAACAGCTCCGTTTACAAGAACCTCGTTTACAGTACAAGTTCAACATCGCAGAAAGTGAAAAATGGATAAAGAAGTTGTGGTATTTACTTACAAAGCAATATCACTCAGCAATGAAATCTGTGTCATCAGGCCCTTAGCAGCACAATGAGTGGATTCAGGTATAATGATTCTAACTGAAATAAGTCACACAGAAAAAGAAACATCATAAGATATCAGTAATACACGGAATGTAAACTTGGCTACACAGGAACTGAATTACAGAACAGAACAGGGTCTCAAATTTAGAAAAACAACTTATGATTGCTTAAGGGGAAAGGTGAGTTGGGGTGCTGCATAAAACCAGAGATTGAAATGAGCACAGATAAAGATCCTTAAGCCAAATATGGAATAGACAAGAGCTACTCCTTGCTCAACGAAATGGACTCAACACCGAAAATTAAACGCCTAAGAATGTACCTGACTAGTAAGTATCTTAAAACCTATGGATTGCTATGTCTCCGAAAGAGAATCAAGCATGTGTACAGGGGCATAAACGCAGCACTGACAGGATTGGAGATGTTCGGTGAGCAAATGAAGACCCTTTGAAGTCATATTGCATGGTACCCATTCCACGGGTTTCAAATACCCAGGTTTAAGGTATTCTTCCTTCAGCTAAAACATGCATGTGGAACCTAGAGTATGATCAACCATGTGATCGGGAGACGTGTTCAAATATGTCTCAGTTTTCGTACCCTGGTACTCGGGTGCAACATTCCAGATGCTTTACTAACACTCTCCCGACTTGGACAGTCAGTGCCTTTAACCTCCTGTTTGGCCCAGTTTGCAATTTCTGCGGAAGATGAACAGGAATAGCGAGAACCAATGAGAGACTAGCTGGAGGTGTCTGAACGGGCAAATTTAACTCTCATTTCCCACTAGGAAGAGGAATTAACCAAAGGCTCAGCGTGCCGTGCCGGAAACAGATTAGGGCCTGAAGCCATCCTGCGGTGTTGCGGCCAGCTCACAAGAAAGTGAGTTGAAGAAAGGAGCTCAGGGTCTCTGTAATTCACAAACCTGCAGAGTTATAAATGACAGCTATCGTCCAAAAATAGACTGAAGTAAGGCTGCCAAGAGGACTTGAAAGCGGGGCAGAATTGCAGGAAACCGATTTCAGGAGGTAGACTGGAATTGCATTGAAAGCGTAGGAAAAGAGGCAGAACGTCCACAATGATGCACTTTGCCAAAAGGGCATATGCGTTTTTTCCTGAATATATTCAGGAAAAAACGCATACGCCCTTTTTGGCCAACCAAGCAAGCTTGCAAAGGAAATCTGCACTACAATGAAGTCTCACTTCCCCCCGGTCAAAAGGGCCATCAGAATAAAGTGTAAAATCCAGAAAGGCAGGACAGGCCATGGAGAACTGGGAGCCTTGTTATGCTGATGGGCGGGATGTAAATTGCCAACAGCCACTCTGGAGAAGTGTATGGTGTTTCCTGAAACATCTAAAAAACAAAGCAACAGAGCCTAGGGCACTTCCACTTATGGTCCTATAGCTTAGGGAAATTAATATCAAAAAGACACAGCAACCCCAAAATTTGGAACGGCTCTTTTTACAGGAATCTCTTCTACGGCACAAGTTAAATATCCCAGATAGCAAATAATGGATAAAGAAGTTGCGGTACTTCTGTACAACAGAATACCACTCAGCAATGAAATCTATGTCACCAGGCCCGTACCAGCATAATGAGTGGATTGAGGCACGATGATTCTAAGTGAAATAAGTCACACAGAAAAAGAAACTTCATAAGGTATCACTAATACACGGAATGTGAACTTGGCTACACATGAACTGAATTACAAAACAGAACAGGGTCTCAAGTTTAGAAAACCAACTTATGCCTGCTTAAGGGGGAAGGTGAGTTGGGGTGCTGCATAAAAGCAGAGTTTGAAATTAGCACAGATACCGTTCCATAAGCCAAATATGTAATAGACAAGAGCTACCCCTTGCTCAACGAAATGGATTCAACAATGAGGTATCACCTCACACCTGGTAGAATAGGCATCATTGAAAATCTACAAACAAAAAATGCTGGAAAGGGTGTGGAGAAAAGGAACCCTCTTCCACTATTGTTGGGAATATAAATTGATACAGTCATTATGGAGAACAATATGGAATTTCTTAAGAAACTAACAATAGAATTACCATATGATACAGCAATCCCAGTACTGGACATATACCCAGACAAAACCATAAATCAAAAAGAGTCATTCACCGCAATGTTCATTGCATCACTATTTACAATATCGAGGTAATGGAAACAACCTAAATGCCCACAGACAGACGAATGCATAAAGCTGTGGTACATATATAAAATGGAATATTACTAAGCCATGAAAAGGAATGAAATTGGGTCATTTGTAGAGACGTCGATGGATCTAGAGACTGTCATACAGAGTGAAGTAAGTCAGAAAGAGAAAAACAAATCTTGTATATTCATGCATATATGTGGAACCTAGAAAAACTGTACAGATTAACCATTTTGCAAGGCATAAATAGAGCAACAGATGTAGACAACAAACGTATGGACAACAAGGGGGGAAAGCTGTTGGGGGGGTGGTGGTGGGAGGAGTTGAGAGACTGGGATTGGCATGTATACATTTATATGTATAAAATAGATAACCAATAAGAACCTGCTGTATAAAAATATAAAATAAAATTCAAAATTAAAAAGAAGTAAAATTTAAAAAATAAAACAGAAAAAACAATTATTCCCTGCACATACATGTATTTATATGAATAAATTATTTCCATGCTTATATCTGTAAATACAAAAAAGAGGAATAAAATCTACCTTGAACCAAAAACGAAAAAGAGAAAAAAAACACAGAACCCACCAGTTACACAGAGGAAAACCGTATCAGGGCACTTGCTCCAGTTGTAAACAATTCTGAAGTTGGTCAGTGGTGGGGAATCGTCTCCCATTCAGCCAGCAGCCCCCACGCAACAAGCATCCTCATTGCAAAGCTGGGGCACCGTGCCGAGGCATCTGTGAGTAAACGTGAGCTGAGCCCCAGGCCAGTTGCTGCTGAACTATTCCCACCCGTACCAGGTAAAACACCTGAATATATACAAGGACTTGAAAGCCTAGAGGAAGGGCCATAGAGCCACACGAGTGACAGCATGCCGGCCGACTTGGTGCCTGCAGGCCAGCCAGGATGGTCCTGGCCCTGGGTGCTCTTCTGGAAGATTTCCATTTCCCTGCCTGAGATACCCATCCTGTCCCTGCCCCCACTGCTTTTTTCCTTCCTCACCTCTGCCCAGGGAGAAATTCCAGCAGCAGGTATGGGTGACACACCCTCTTCTTTAGCAGGTGGCAGCCTGGCAACTGCTGCAGAAAGTCCAGCAGAGCCCCACTCACACTGGGCCACCCACAAAGCCGTGGCCTCTCACTCCCTCCCACCAGCCCAGCCCCGAGACTGCTGACAGGGCAGAGAAAATGGCGTCAGGCATGGCTGCAGGGGCTCTTGCTGCCTGGAGTGGTATTTATATTGATCTCAACCCAGGCACACCTGGGGAGGGCTGGCCGGCACGGTAAGGCTGCCCAGGTCAGCCAATCATCACCCCTCAGGGGCTCACAGTTGCAGAAAATGGAACTTGCTGAACCGGCCAGGTCCAAGGAACAGGTGTGGGCTCCTGAGAGTCAGGATAGACAAGGGGCTGCAGCTTTGGCTTGTTTTCTAATCATTTTATCTGGCCCATGAGTGGGAGACAACTTCAAGAAAACCCTCTCCTAATGAGAGGAACCCAGGAATCAGGGAGAGGAGGGGTGGGTGGTGGTTGGAGACAGAGGCCTGGTGCCCCGGGTGCAGTGGAAGTCTCTGGAAGACCAGGTGGAGGGAGGCCTCACGGAGTGATGCCCAGGGTCACAGACCTGTCGCAGCTGCTGTTTGTTAGTTCAAGTCCTGCTCTGAGGTGCTCTGTGTCAGCTCTGAGCGACAGGTGAGCTGGGGGTGCTCTGCAATGAGGGCTATGTGCACGGTTCCTGTGTGCCCAGCCCTGCCACGGTACCTGCAAGGGTAGCTCTGTATCCTGGGAGGGGCCTGACCACGAGAGCCCCGTGGGCTGGGGTGGGGGTGGGGTACCTGCCCAGGTGAGCTCCATATTCTGGGATTGTTCTGACCACGAGAGCCCCATGGGCTGCTGGGGACCTGGTAAAGGATGTCAGGACAGTCAGTGAAGCCACTGAGGATATACCTCCAGTTGCTCCTAATTCCTACACCCTGCTGGTCATTCTACCAACCACCAGGACATGGTATTCTGTATTAGTCTTCAATGATGCCTTCTTTTGTATTCCATTAGTCCCAGAGTCACAAGAAATTTTGGCTTGTGAGTGGCAGGACTCAACATACAACTAAAACAATACTTCCGGGCCGTCTGGCCCCAAGGGTGCAAAAATTCCCACACCATCTTTGGGGAAAGCTTAGCTAAAGACCTAAAAGTTCTACCTCTGGAAAAGGAAACCCTCCTTCAATATGCAGACGACATTCTGATCACCAGCCCTACTAAGGAGGCCTCTGAACTACCAAGCCAATAAAGGATAGAAGTTGTCCAAGAAAAAGCTCAAATATCACAGACTGCGGTGACCTGCCTGGGCTTCATTCTCACAGAAGGTCAGAGAAGCCCATCCCAGGAAAGGGAAGAAACCATTTTCAGCCTTACCCCTTTCTAAAACTAGAAGACAGCTTAGGGGTTCCTGGGGAGGCCAGGGTTTGCTGCTTCTGGATCCCTAACTACAGTCTACTAGCTGGGCCTCTATATGAAACACTGAAAGGAAAAGATGATGATCCTTTTGAATAGAATCCAGAAGTGGCCTTTCAAGAATGGAAAGAGCAGTCAATTCAGACCCTTGCCCTGGAACTCCCTAATTTAGCTAAACCCTTTGACCTTTACATTCCCGGTGAAAGGTGAATCGCCATTGGAGAATTAGTGCAAAAACTGGGACCACTTGAAATGGAACAATGCAAGAATGCCATCCAGGTAGGATAAACTACGGTCACTAAGGGGCTTGGCCCACTGCCACATCTGGCCAAGATACTGGCGGTATCTAAAAACCTGGAAATCAGCAGCCCAAAAGGCCACCTCCCTCCTAAGGGAAAAGGACCCCACGTGGTGATCCTAACCACCAACCATGCCCTGAAGTTGCAGGGTTCGCTCCGTGGGCACACCGACCTCGAGTGAGGAGGCCCTCCAACTCCAACATCCAGAGAGATAACCGGGGGCAACAGGGCACCATGACGACTCGTGTGAACATCACTTGACCTGGAGTTTCTCTCATAAAACAACAAGAGTGTGTCCCAAAAGAGTAGACTACTGCTTGCAGGACTTACTGCACCCAGAGGGGAGCTAATAATCTTGGCGGGGGAACAGTATACCACACTGTCACCATAGAAAAGCCTACAGACACCGTGATGATGGTGGCCAATAAGACCGGCTGGACTCCTGTTTACTTCAAAAGGCTGTTGACTCAGTAGCCATCATGGTCCTTGGTCACCACTGACCCTGGACTGTCTGGGAGTTGAGCGGGCAGGGCTCTGACACCTGGTGCTGTTTGTACGTTAATTCAGGGGCCTAATTGAAGAAAGCGCAGACTACTGGTCAGAGCATCTAGGCTGGCAGAGACGGTCAGCCTAAGGTGGCTGAACAAATGTGGGGCGGGGTGAAACCGGCCCCCACAGCGTCTCTGCACATCTCTTTCCTGGACCCTTAAAGGTCATTAGAATCTATAACACTTCCAATGCTGGTGCTCAGGTGGACGAGCAGGGAGGCAGGGGTCCTGGGGACAATCAACGTCACCGGGAGGCTGCTGGGGAGAAGCTCTGACCCTCGCCCCAGGGTATGAGGGCTCCCAACTCAGCACTCAGCAGTTACAGAAGAAGGGTCTGCACCCTCAGCACTCCAAGAATGAGGAACAGGACAAAAGGCAGAGGAGGGGTTTGTCCCCAGCAAAGCCCATTAAAAATCCCTGGGAGATAAAAATAGAATCTGGGCAATAAAGTCAAGTCTAACCTTTTTTATCCTTTGTGCTTTGTCTAATTTCACGTGCTCCTAGGGTCCCGCATGCAGAGGTTCCACACCCGGCACTTCAGACCAGATTTCCTAGTGCAGAATGGCTGGGTCGACACCTCAGCTCCTGGGGCCCAGTGCAGACTCCACGATATAGAGCCTGAGCTACAGCCAACCCGGCCCTCGAGAGCTCCGCCGCCTCCCTCCCTCCCACTGACTCTGACAGGATCTCTACACAGCAGCCCAGCCCACAGCCCACGGGGTAGTGCATGCTCTCACCTCTCCATTCTCTGATCAAAATATAAAGTTTCCTTTGCTTGTGAACCAAACTCAGTCTCGATCTGTTGGCCCCAATGACACTGGGCAGGGGGACACTTGTTGGGGTCCACTCTGGAGGATCAGTAACAGAAATTGAGACTATTGTAACCTCAATGAACAGATGTGTGAGCCAAACTGTAGTTAACATAGAACAGTGTATAAGGCTCGGGTAAAATAAGATGTTTTTAACACTTCCATTTGATATTTCCATCACTTTTTATAAGCAAGTTCAGTGAAAAGGTTTGTCTTATTTGTCAGGTCAATATTAGAGAAACGAAGTGATTTCTTTCCAAGGATGTACAGCTAATAATCTTGGTTAAACCTTCAATCTTGTTTTAAATGCTTTTCCATTGAAAATGATACCTCTCTTTCAGCTCCCCCATTTCTGAGAAGTATAAAATCTTATAATTTATTATTACCAAAGGGGAAAGGTGGGAGGAGGGATAAATTAACAGTTTGGAATGAACACATACACACTGCTATGTATAAAATAGATCATCAACAAGGAACTACTGTATAGCACAGGGAACTACACTCAACATTTTGCAATAACCTATAAGGGGAAATAATCTGAAAAAGAATAGATATTTTTATTGACATCATCTATCAATGACAGTTAAAGTGTAGCCTAAGGGAAGCTGGTGGTGAGTGCTTCTGACCCTGAAGACTTCAATCATCTAAAGTTTGGACTCTGCCTACTTCCCAAGGCCCTTAATGAACATATGTGTAGCTGTAGCTTAAAAACTTCCCCAGTTTGGGTTTCGGGGAGACACTGATTTTGAAAAAGCCCTGGTGTTCTCCTTACATGAATGGGACTCTTCCTACTGCTAAAACATGTCTGTCACACCCAGAGGATGGTATACCGTCTGATCGGGAAGAGTTTGGAAAAGGCATCTCATCTCCTCATCTCCTGGTGCTCGGGTTCACCCCTCCAGCGTCTTTACTAACAGTCTCCCCACTTGGAGATGTCAGCACTGTCAACATCCTGTTGCGTACAGTTTGGAATTTGTCCAGAGGATGAAGCGGAAGGATGAGGAACAATGAGAGACAAGTCCTAGGTGTTCAGACAGGCACATGTCACTCTAATTTCCAATCAGGAAGACGAATTGACCAAAGGCTAGGGTTGCCCATGGAAACAGTATAGGGCTTGAGGAAATCCCGCTGCTTTGTGGCCAGTTCCCATAAACACGAGTTGAACAATGGAACTCAGGGGCAGTAAAATTCACAAAACTGCAGAGTTGAAAATATCCATCACTGAAAAATGTCTTGAGGAAAGTCAGAGAAAAGGACTTGTAAGCAAGGGAGAATGGCAGGAAAGGGATTTGAGGAGGTAGAAAGGACTCGCCATTAAGCACAAGAAAAGGAGCTGAACATTGCCAACATTGCAGTTGGCCAAAAAGGGTGTATGCGTTCTTTTCTGTATATATTCAAGAAAAGGGCATACACTTTTTTAGCCAACCAAACAGGTGGGCACTGGAAGTCAATACCACAAAAGATATCACTTCGCATCAGTCAGAAGAGCCATCCTCATAAAGCGTAAACAACAGAAATGCAGGACAGGGCAACGAGAAGAGGGAGCCCTGTGAGACTTATAGTGGAAATGTATATTGCCAACGGCCATTCTGGAGAAGTGTATTGTGTTTACTAAAGCATCTAAAAAATGAGCTACAGAGCATAGGGCACTTGCACTCACGGGCGTATATCTTGGGAAAAACAAAAATCGAGAGGACACAGGCACCCCAATGTTTACCCCCTCTCTGTTTAAAAGATCCTCGACTAGGATATAACTTAAATGTCTCTGGAGGGAAAAAATGGATAGAGATGTGGTACTTAGGTAGAGTGGAATATTATTCAGCCTGGAAATCAATGAAATATGGCCAGTTGTAACAACTCCGGAGGAGTTACGTATGATCATTCTAAGTGACAGAATTCAAAAAGAAAAAGACACATATCATAAGATATCACTTAAAGGTGGAATCCAAAATGGCTACACATGAAATAAATTACAAAACAAAAACATAGTCAAATATGTAGAAAACACGCATAAGGCTGCTAAACGGGAAAGGTGGGGAGGGGTGAGGCATCATCCAGGAGGTTGAAATTAGCAAAGATACCATTCCAAATACCAAACTGATAATCAACAAGGCCTACACGGTAGCTAAAAGAACTGCACTCAGCACACTCAAGTCACCGGAAAAGAATATATATGACTGGTAAGAATCTGAAAAAGAATTTATTGATGTCTCTCTGTACGTGAATCAAGTGGATGTACAGCAGCAAGAAACAGAGCTTTGAAAATCAGCTGTAACCAATATAGTGATAAATTGAAAAAAATAAACGACAGAGAGACAGAGAAAACCTCTTACAACTTTTCCTCAGGGACGGTGATGCAACATGGATTGAACACATCTAGACCCACAGCAGGATGAGACATAAGGCTGGAAACTGTTTGCGCTAAGAGAAATGTGAGGTTGGGTGAGGAAATGCACACCCTTTAAAGTAATACTACCTGGTACCCATTCAATGGGTCCCAAATCTGCAGGTTCAAGGGATCTTCCTACAGCTAAAACATGCATGGAAAACCCAGAGGACTGTACACCATGTGATCGGGAGATGTGTCTAAAATGCACCTCATTTATCCTCTCCTGGTGCTCCTGTTCACCATTCCAGCCACGCTACTTAGAATCTCCCCACTTGGAGAATCAGCACATTTAAACTTCTGTTTCACACATTTTGCAAATTGTGAGGAGGATGAACGGGAAGAGGGGGAACCAATGAGAGAAGAGTTGTAGGGGTTTGGACGGGCACATATCACTCTAATTTCCCATTAAGAATAAGAATTAAAGAAAGGCTCAGCCTGCCTCGCCGGAGCCAAAATAGGGCCTGAAGCAATCCTGCGGGTTTGAGGCCAGCTCACAAAAGAGCAACTTAAAAAATGGAGCTCAGGGTCACTGCAATTCACAAACCTGCAGAGTTATAAATGAAAACTAACGTCCAAAAATATGTTGAGGTAAGGCAAAGAAGAGGATCTGAATGCAAGACAGAATTGCAAGAAACAGATTTCAAGAGATAGATTGCACTCGTCTTTAACGCACATGAAAAGCGGCAGAATTTCGACAATGATGCAGTTGGCCCAAAAGGGCGTATGCGTTTTTTCCTGATTATATCCAGGAAAAAACGCATACGCACTTTATGGGCAACGAAGCAAGCAAGCAATGCAAATGTGCACAACAAAGAAGTCTCACTTCCCAACGGTCAAAAGGGCCATCCTAAAAAATTGTAAAAACCAGAAATGCAGGACAGGCCATGGAGAACAGGGAGCCTTTATACGCTGATGGGCAGTGTGTGAACTGCCGAGAGCCACTCTGGAGAAGTGTATGGTGGTTCCTAAATCATCTAAAAAACAGAGCTACAGAGCATAGGACACTTCCAATCATGGGAGTATATCTAGGGAAGTCTAAAAATCAACAAGACACAAGCACACCACAGTTTAGGGCTACTCTGTTTACAAGAACCTCAACTTCAGTACACCTTAAATATCCCAGGAAAGAGAACAATGGATAAAGAAGATGTGGTACTTATGTACAATGGAATATCTCTTCACCATGAAATCAATGTAATAAGGCTAGTAGAAGGATAAAGAGTGGATTTAGGTCCGATAATACTACTTGAAATAAGTCAAACAGAAAAAGAAACATATCATAAGATATCACTTATAGAGGGAGGGTAAATATGGCTGCACAAGAAATGAATTACAGAACAGAACAGTGTCTCACATTTAGAAAACACACTTATGTCAGCTTAAGGGGAAAGGAGAGGTGGGGTGATGCATAAAACCAGAGTTTGAAATTAGCACAGATACCGTTCAATAAACCAAATAGGTATTAGACAAGATCTACACCTTGCTCAATGAACAGGCCTCAACACACCCTATACACCGCAGAGAAATATATCTGAGGAATAAGAATCTTAAAACCCATGTATTGATATATCTCCATAAGGGAATCAAGTGTGTGCAGAGCGGCACAAACACAGCAGTGAAAAGGAGCTAAACCCCATTATAGAAATAAATTTTAAAAACAAAACGCTGAAACAATGAAAGAGAGAAAAATTCTTACAAAATTCACTCAGGGGCTGTGATGCAACCTGGATTGACCACATATAAACCCACAGCTGGATAAGACATAAGGCTGGACACTTGGGGCTGACAGGATTGGTGAGCTTTGGTGAGCAACTGCCGAAAGTTTAATGCAATACTTCATGCTACTCATTCCAAGGGTCCCAACACTCCAGGTTGAAGGGAATCTTCCTACAGCTAAACCATGCTTGGGAAACCCAGCGACTGGTATACCATATGATCGGGAAAGGTTTCTAAAACGCACCTCATTTTTCCTCTCCTGGGGCTCCGGATCGACATTCCAGCCGCTTTACTAACAACATCCCCACATGGAGTCAATGCCTTTAAGTTCTGGTATCGCACAGTCTGCAGTTAGTGCAGAGGATGAATGGGAATAGGGGGAACCAGTGAGAAACTAGCTGTAGCGGTTTCAATGGGCACATGTCACTCTAATATCACATCAGTAAGAAGAATTAACCAAAGGCACAGCAAGGTGCCCCAGAAGAAAAATAGGGCTTCAAGGAATCCTGTGGTTATGGGGCAAGACCACAAAAATAAGAGCTAAAAAATGGAGCTAAGGGCCACTGCAATTCAAAAACCTGCAGAGTTATAAAGGCCAACTATTTTTAAAAAATATATTGAGGTAAGGCTATGAAGAGGCATTGAAAGCAAGGCAGAATGCAGGAAACCGATTTCAGGAGGTAGACTGGAATTGCATTGAAAGCATATGAAGAGAGTCAGAAACTCCACAATGATGCACTTGGCCAAGAAGGGCGTATGTGTTTTTTCCTGAATATATTCAGGAAAAAACGCATACGCACATTTTGGCCAACCAAGCAAGCTTGCAAAGGAAATCTGCACTACAATGAAGTCTCACTTCCACATGGTCAAAAGGGCCATCTGAAAAAAGTGTAAAATCCATAAAGGCACGACAGGCCATGGAGAACTGGGAGCCTTCTTATGCTGATGGGCGGGATGTAAATTGCCAACAGCCACTCTGGAGAAGTGTATGGTGTTTCCTGAAACATCTAAAAAACAAAGCAACAGAGCCTAGGGCACTTCCACTTATGGTCCTATAGCTTAGGGAAATTAACATCAAAAAGACACAGCCACCCCAAAGTTTGGGACGGCTCTGTTTACAAGAACCTCGTTTAAGGTACAAGTTCAATATCGCAGAAAGTAAAAAATGGATAAAGAACTTGTGGTACTTACGTACAATGCAATATCACTCAGCAATGAAATCTATGTAATCAGGCCCGTAGCAGCATAATGAGTGGATTCAGGTATGATGATTCGAACTGAAATAAGTCACACAGAAAAGAAACATCATAAGGTATCACTAATACACAGAATGTGAACTTGGCTACACATGAACTGAATTACAAAACAGAACAGTGTCTCAAGTTTAGAAAACCAACTTATGCTTGCTTAAGGGGGAAGGTGAGTTGGGGTGCTGTATAAAACCAGAGATTGAAATGAGCACAGATAAAGTTCCTTAAGCCAAATATGGAATAGACAAGAGCTACTCCTTGCTCAACGAAATGGACTCAACACCCCATATTAAACGCCTAAGAATGTACCTGACTAGTAAGTATCTTAAAACCTATGGATTGCTATGTCTCCAAAAGAGAATCAAGTGTGTGTACAGCAGCATAAACGCAGCAGTGATAGGATTGGAGAGGTTCGGTGAGCAAATGAAGACCCTTTGAAGTCATATTGCATGGTACCCATTACACGGGTCTCAACTCTCCAGGTTTAAGGTATTCTTCCTTCAGCTAAAACATGCATGTGGAACCCAGAGTATGATCAACCGTGTGAACAGGAGACGTGTTCAAATATGTCTCAGATTTCCTCCCCTGGTATTCGGGTGCAACATTCCAGACGCTTTACTAACACTCTCCCCACTTGGAGAGTCAGCACCTTTAAACTCCTGTTTGGCCCAGTTTGCAATTTCTGCGGAAGATGAACAGGAATAGCGAGAACCAATGAGAGGCTAGCTGGAGGTGTCTGGACGGGCAAATTTAACTCTCATTTCCCACCAGGAAGAGGAATTAACCAAAGGCTCAGCATGCCGAGCCGCAACCAGATTAGGGCCTGAAGCCATCCTGCGGTGTTGCGGCCAGGTCACAAGAAAGCGAGTTGAAGAAAGGAGCTCAGGGGCACTGTAATTCACAAACCTGCAGAGTTATAAATGACAGCTATCGTCCAAAAATAGACTGAAGTAAGGCTGCCAAGAGGACTTGAAAGCGGGGCAGAATTGCAGGAAACCGAATTCAGGAGGTAGACTGGAATTGCATTGAAAGCATAGGAAAAGAGGCAGAACGTCCACAATGATGCACTTGGCCAAAAAGGGCGTATGTGTTTTTTCCTGAATATATTCAGGAAAAAACGCATACGCACTTTTTGGCCAACCAAGCAAGCTTGCAAAGGAAATCTGCACTACAATGAAGTCTCACTTCCCCCTGGTCAAAAGGGCCATCTGAAAAAAGTGTAAAATCCAGAAAGGCAACAGGCCATTGAGAACTGGGAGCCTTGTTATGCTGATGGGCGGGATGTAAATTGCCAACAACCACTAGGGAGAAGTGTATGGTGTTTCCTGAAACATCTAAAAAACAAAGCAACAGAGCCTAGGGCACTTCCACTTATGGTCCTATAGCTTAGGGAAATTAAAATCAAAAAGACACAGCCACCCCAAAGTTTGGGACGACTCTGTTTAAAAGAACCTCGATTACAGTACAAGTTCAACATCGCAGAAAGTGAAAAATGGAGAAAGAAGTTGTGGTATTTACTTACAGTGCAGTATCACTCAGCAATGAAATCTGTGTCATCAGGCCCTTAGCAACACAATGAGTGGATTCAAGTATGATGATTCTAACTGAAATAAGTCACACAGAAAAAGAAACATCATAAGATATCAGTAATACACGGAATGTAAACTTGGCTACACAGGAACTGAATTACAGAACAGAACAGGGTCTCAAATTTAGAAAACCAACTTATGCTTGCTTAAGGGGAAAGGGGAGTTGGGGTGCTGCATAAAACCAGAGATTGAAATGAGCACAGATAAAGATCCTTAAGCCAAATATGGAATAGACAAGAGCTACTCCTTGCTCAACGAAATGGACTCAACACCGCATATTAAACGCCTAAGAATGTACCTGACTAGTAAGTATCTTAAAACCTATGGATTGCTATGTCTCCAAAAGAGAATCAAGCATGTGTACAGGGGCATAAACGCAGCAGTGATAGGATTGGAGATGTTCGGTGAGCAAATGAAGACCCTTTGAAGTCATATTGCATGGTACCCATTCCACGGGTTTCAAATACCCAGGTTTAAGGTATTCTTCCTTCAGCTAAAACATGCATGTGGAACCCAGAGTATGATCAACCATGTGAACGGGAGACGTGTTCAAATATGTCTCAGTTTTCCTCCCCTGGTACTCGGGTGCAACATTCCAGACGCTTTACTAACACTCTCCCGACTTGGAGAGTCAGTGCCTTTAACCTCCTGTTTGTCCCAGTTTGCAATATCTGCGGAAGATGAACAGGAATAGCGAGAACCAATGAGAGGCTAGCTGGAGGTGTCTGAATGGGCAAATTTAACTGTCATTTCCCACCAGGAAGAGGAATTAACCAAAGGCTCAGCATGCCGGGCCGGAACCAGATTAGGGCCTGAAGCCATCCTGCGGTGTTGCGGCCAGCTCACAAGAAAGCGAGTTGAAGAAAGGAGCTCAGGGGCACTGTAATTCACAAACCTGCAGAGTTATAAATGACAGCTATCGTCCAAAAATAGACTGAAGTAAGGCTGCCAAGAGGACTTGAAAGCGGGGCAGAATTGCAGGAAACCGATTTCAGGAGGTAGACTGGAATTGCATTGAAAGCATAGGAAAAGAGGCAGAACGTCCACAATGATGCACTTGGCCAAAAAGGGCGTATGCGTTTTTTCCTGAATATATTCAGGAAAAAACGCATACGCCCTTTTTGGCCAACCAAGCAAGCTTGCAAAGGAAATCTGCACTACAATGAAGTCTCACTTCCCCCCGGTCAAAAGGGCCATCTGAAAAAAGTGTAAAATCCAGAAAGGCAGGACACGCCCTAGAGAACTGGGAGCCTTGTTATGCTGATGGGCGGGATGTAAATTGCCAACAACCACTCGGGAGAAGTGTATGGTGTTTCCTGAAACATCTAAAAAACAAAGCAACAGATC